>NW_026061604.1:0-212485 GCF_024217435.2 Syngnathus scovelli | reverse complement strand
GTGGATGCTGCCTTCGAAAGAGGAGCCAGAAGAATAGTTACGGAAGTGAATGGCGTCAGATCTGGACGGATGTCATGGAAAATTGCAGAAACAGCAATTGCAGGGGCTTATAAGCTGCAGATAGCCACCCCGATCACAGCAGTGGAAGGGCTGGAGTTTGTGTTGGCAATATCAGCCTCTCAAAGAAGAGAGAGGGAATTAGTAGCTCTGGAAGCCACATATGACCAAGCGCTACTGGTGGCTCGGAAAGAGCAGAATATGGAACAGCAAACACAACAGAAGTTGACAGTCCTGCCCCATCCATCGGTCAAAGCAATTCGAACAGAAGAGGAAAAAGTGGCAGCCTCAAGTTCTACTCCAGTATTGCAAGTGAGGACCGTACGGTCAAGGACACCATCCCCAACAACGGGATGAGGACGAGACCGTGGCCAACGAAATCAACCCAGAGATAACCAAACCAGGGGGGCCGGATCCGGCACCAACCGAGGTCCCGGCTCCAGGGAAACCACCTCAGGAAAGAGGGAGAAGAATTGAAAGGGAGAGGAGAGTGGTTTTAAAATCAAACCGAGAAGAGGCTGGTACCTCTTACCGAGCACGCCTGACGTCTACTCCCAAAATTAGACCCTCCACAGTTCAGGGCCCACGTCAACAAATAGAATCAAGGAACACCGAAGTTGGGGCCACTGAACATGCTCATACATCCAACGAGGAAGCGGGTGATAATGATGAAGAGGGAGAAGACAGGGAGGCGGCCACCTCAAGTGATGACGTGGTTTCCGAAGAGGAAAATCAGGCTTCGGTGATGTCGGCAGTGGTCCCTCCTGATCTTAATGACCCCCCACCGAGAGTTGTGCTAGGAGCAACCCGGAAAGGAGCCAAGAAGCAACAGCCAGTGCTAAGCATCTTCCGGGCTTCGGAAAGGCTGGCAAGGGAAGTTCAATTAGGATGGGTGGAAACCAAGGATGGAAGGAAAACTTACATCCCAGAAGTCAGACAGAAAGAATACCCTTTCCCGCCAGCCTGGTGGGAAAAAATAGAAAGAAATATAGATATCCCGGTGAAACTAACTTACAGGGAGGCAATGAATGTGTTAAACACACCAGCCTACCACACCCTAGTAAGTTACACAGATTTGACAAAAAATTTTAGGGAAGGCTTTGTGACCGTAATGTATGACGTATTGTTGCGGAGGATGAAGCAGGGTGTGTATGATGCCGCTCAAGCAGAACTGAGAGCGTGTGAAGATTTGGACACACACACTGTTAATCCCGCAATGTCCACACAAACCAACATAATTGGAAACTTCACCCAACAAGCTCAGCCGAGCACCACGCAACTGGGAGCGACTTATCTGGAAAATACAGGGATGCCCGGAAATGACCTGGAAAGAGAGACACGAGCCTTTAAAACTCTAAAAGGAATGGTACGCGTAAAGTACCAAAAGGAAAGCATCAAAGAATATTTATTGGCAACCTGGCTGGTAATCAAAGACAGTCCGGGCGGATAGTTGTCAAAGAAGTTGTGGCTGCAATATATTACAGCCGAGCCCATTGGAAGGGATGAGACAGCCCAGGATGCCTACCAGAGGTGGGTGGATGATGAAGAAGATGACGAAGATGCACATATAACCAGAGCTAAAGAAGCATTAAAGCAGGGTCTCACCTTGCTGAATGTGTGGCATAAGTTGAAGCAAGTGATAAGCCCGAACAGATACGTGCGAGTATTGAGAGCAGTTACCGAGGACAAGGACACCACTTTTGTGAAGCTGGGTGCGGAGGCAACTCTGGCACGAATCGAAGAATCCATAAAGAAATGGGACAGAGTAACAAAACACTACATGGAGAGACAAAAGCCGAATCCATCGGGCAGCACTCGCACTCGCACAGAAGATACACAAGCAGGTCGGAAACCACCACCACGACCAACTTATGAGAAGGGGCAAAAATCGAATGAAAATAAGAGACAAAACACCCAAGATAATCCCAAACCACTTTATGGCAAAGTGAATTCAACTGGTTATGTGGCAAAAGATGTGTATGACAAAATGTCACCAGAAGAAAGAAAGGCCCTGGCAGAGGCTCGCAAGGCTGCGGCCCCTGCTGGGCCCAGAAAATAAGTAAAAAGGAGGCGCGGGTCACCCTGTCGGGCGTGTACAGAGAGGGAGACAATCTCTACACTGATATTGATGGAGCTCCGTATTTAGTAGATACCGGAGCCGAGGTGTCGATGACCCGCAAAGCCTTGAAAGTGATAGGACACCTAACTGTTATGATGGCAGATGGATCAGTGACCAGCATGCCGATTGGAGTCTGGAAAAGAATCGTTTGGGTGAAAGGGCCCCGCAATTTACTGACATTGAGAGACGCCGAAGATCTGACAAAACCAGCACATCAGCGTCAGCCAGTAAAAGCAAGATTGGAAAACATCAAAGCAAAAACAGTCCGAGTGGGTCCAACTAAAACCATGCCACTGAATGAATGGTACAAACCTGTGGATGTGGATTCCGTCCGGATCCAATTGGTCCAAAACAGCGACCTGTCTCCAGATGGGAAGCAGAAACTGACCGCTATATTGGAGAAGGCAACTGTGGCGCATTTCAAGAACGACTGTGGTGACCTTGGATCAAAATACATCCACACAATTGAAGGAGGAGTGCATCCACCGGTGAGACAATATCCCTTGAATCCCGAGGCAGTGGCTGAAATGGAAACAATCGTGAAGGAACTTCTACAGCTTGGCATCATTCGGGAAGAATCAAATCCAGTGACCAACAGCCCAATTCAGGCAGTGAAAAAACCAGAGGCGTCTGGGGGAGGATGGAGGCCAGTTATAAACTTTAAAGCTCTTAACCGCCGGACGGTGGCTAATCGAGCGAGCCTCATGAATCCCCAGGCATCCCTAAAGACTCTAAGAGTGAAGAAATACAAATCATGCATTGATTTAGCAAACGGGTTCTTTTCACTACGACTGGCCAAAACATCACAAGGAAAAACAGCATTCACGCACAAAGGGAAATCATACGTGTGGCAAAGATTGCCACAAGGATACAAAAACTCCCCAAATGTGTTTCAATCAGCGGTTTTACAAGTTCTGAGTGGTTTGGATGTTACGGTGTACATCGATGATGTGTTTGTTTCAAATGACGAAGAGGAGGAACATTTGGACTTGCTGCAGAAAGTGGTGGAACGAGTCTCCGCTGCCGGTCTCAAGCTGAATCTCAAGAAATGCCAACTAGCCCGATTCTAAGTGGATTACTTGGGATTCCAAGTGACTGAGAACTTAGGAATCTCAGAAGGATTTCGACAGAAAATCGAACAGATCTCGCCCCCGAGATCAGAAACAGAGTTGCAGCGAATACTTGGACTGTGCAATTATGTGCGGGATCATGTTCCTCACTATCAGAAGCATGCAAGGCCACTGTACGGCCGCTTGAAGAAAACTCCGGAGGGCCAAAAACCAACCAAGTGGCAGTGGTCAGACAGTGACAATCAGAACTTGAATAATTTGAAACAGGCCGTCCGAGAAGCCGTGCGGCTTGAGCCACGAAGTTTGACAGTAAGACTGGTCGCAAAGGTGCAGTGCGAAGAAAATGATGCAATGGTGTCGGTCAGCAACGAAGGTGCCGGTTTGGTGGCCTTGTGGACCTACACCCTGTCCAGCGTCGAGAAAAAATTCCCCCAGGAGGAGAAAAAACTTGCAGTGTTGGCAAGGTACTGGAGTAATTTAAAAGACCTGGCCCAAGGACAAGGTATCAAAGTCCAGACGGGAAGTAACGTGCATCGTTTTCTAAGAAAGACTACAATCGAGAGCACTAAAGCGACCAACATTCGATGGGGCAGATGGGAAGACATCCTACTGGACCCCGACTTGGAAATTGGACCAACTACAACCTCCACAAAGAAGCCGATACTCAAAAAGAGTATGGATGAAGAGAAGCCCTACGAATGGACTCTATGGGTCAAAAAAGGAAGGAGAGCAGAATGCCCACTGGGGTTTTATTCTGAAGCAAAATGGAGTGGAGCGTTGCCGCCGCAAAGGAAAGACACCCGGCAGCGCGCAAGCAGGAGAGGCCACGGCAGTGCTGGAAGGACTGTTAGAAGCGGAAAAAAGTCACGCTGGACGCGTAAGACTTATAACTGACAGTCATTATTGCGCGCAAGCTCTCAAATTCGACCTAGCCATTTGGGAAGAGAATGGCTTTGAGGGCGCGAAAGGAAAACTAGTGGCCCACTATGAAGTGTGGAAAAAGATAGCCGAGTTACGGCTAAATTTGAGTCTGGATGTGGTTCACCAGAAATCTCATGTGAAGGAAGGAGCTCATTGGAGAGGTAATAACGAAGTTGATCGATACGTCCAGGAAAGAAGAATAATAGTTGTAGGAGCAGAAAAATGGGACAAGACCCCACGCGGAAAAGTGGTCCCAGATGAGAGCGTGAGGCAAGTCGTGTCGGCAGTGCATGAAGCACTAGGCCACGCGGGTCCACTGCCTACGCGAAAAAAGTTAGAGATGCTGGAACTCTGGGTCCCTGACCGGACGATTCGTGCGGTCCTGCGGGATTGTAATCCGTAACAAATACAACGCAGGGCGAAGAGGACGATGCACGGATGGATTGATGATTAGGAGTACTGTGCCGTGGGGCTCGGTTTGTATGGACGTGGCTGGCCCCATGGGAATAAGTGGCGCAAAGGGTGAGAAATACCTGGTTGTGCTGGTAGACTCGATGTCAGGACACGTCGGGCTGAAAGCAGTGAGAAAAGCCAATGCAAACAGTGTGATCAAGACACTGGAAGATGGGTGCATGTGGCTAGGAATCCCAAAAGAGTTGAGAACAGACAATGGAACACATTTCAAAAACGCCCAGGTGGACGAATGGTGTCGTAGGTGGGGAATAGTCAGAGTCTATTCGCCTCCTTATACACCACAAGCAAATGGGGTGGCAGAAAGAACTATTGGTCTGGTCAAAACCTGGTTGGGAAAAAATGCTAACGGAAAAGAGTGGAGTACTAAACTGCTTGATTTGGTTGCGGACCTGAACGGGAGGAGCAGAAGCAGCCGGCCCTCCCCGTCCGAAGAGCTGAACCAACGACTCTTTGTGTCACAAGAAGTGGGCAGAACCCAAGACGGCTCGTCCCAGAATAAGGAGAAGTGTCGGTTCAGCGTTGGACAGAAGGTGTGGATCAAGTCGAGGGACCTGAACAGCAACACGGCAGTGAAGGCCAAGTACGACTGCTCGGACATCGTTAGTGAAGTTTTGGATAGAAACACAGTACGACTAAAGAAGAAAGGTATCCAAGGAGTTGAACAGCTGAAGCCGTTATCGGCTGACCCGAATCAAGCCAAGAAGTAATTCAAATAACATATGGCAACGGACCACGGAACAATCCCGGCCTTCGTGCGCATGGCCGCACACAAAGGTGCGGTCATCGTAAGAAGAACACTAAATGGGATCCAGACCGGAAGGGCCCTAAATCTGGTGAGATTGGCCAAGCGGGGTTGCACACCCAGTGGACCAGAACATTTTCACTGGACATGGGTCGACGAAGCTTGTGTCATTTGTTTGACACCCAACCTGTTGCCTACTATGTGGTCGGGAGTAGGCTTCATGATGCCATCTGTACTGACCACCGAAGTAAGAGAGCTGGAATTTGCCCAGAGAAATGAGGACAAGCTTCCAGTCAAAGTATTGGATGCCATGGTGTGCCACCAGTGTCGAATTACCATTTTGACACGGATGGTGTTCTTTTCACAATGGGAGATCGGACCAACCATGGATGTACGGGCTGGACAAATTAGCTCGTGCACGTGTGTTCGGGACGGGAGTGAGCGCTCCTCATCGCTTTCTCTCGGCTGACTTTTACACGCACCCAAACGCAGGGTATGGATTACACCGACCTATGGAGATGCCCAGCGAGGCCCCTGTGGGGCTTGTCCGGCCTGCGCGTCGGGGAGGAGGACGGTGTGTTGGACATTGGACCCTGGATGGGTCTTACGTCCGGTGCAGAGAGCCATGCGAGGGTTGCATGGGGCGTCGGGATCCAGACGGCAGCCGTGCGTATGGAGGGCCTGGCTACAATGACGATCCTCCCCTCGACTCGCCCATCAGCCCCGTACGGCTGATAAGCCCGCTGGATGTGGATGCAGCTCCTTCTGAGTCTGAGGACGACGATGAGGCTCGAGACGGAGGACGCAGGAGCGAGGCTGAAAATGAGGATGCAGATGTCAAGAGTGTGGCCACAGGGGGTTCAACACCACCGGAGCTGAGAGCCCTCGCCGTGGAGAACCACGCTGACGACGACAACGCTGCTGGTCGGTTGTCGCGCCTGATCAACGCCCTCGCAGAGATCGCCCGACAGGGAGACATGGCAGCGGCCTGCCCTACTTCAACGACCGCTGAGGTTGTGAATATCTCAGACGAAGACGACGACATGGCTGTGTAGCTCTTGGGGATCAGGGATAATTTATACCTGTTTTCAATCCAAAGAGGGGGTGTCATGTAACATGGGGGTAGAGATGGTGCAAATGGTAGAATATGGATTGTTCACAGGAATAAATTGGCAGAGCTGAAATTCCAAATTTGTCCAAAAGATGGCGCCAGACCAAAACGTGAGCCCAAAAGAGGGGCCAGAATAAGCTGAACCGGTTAAAATAGATATAAAAAAGGAACACGGTGTCAGAGTGTGAGTCACGCATGGAAGCACAAATGTGATTTTTATTTTTTTTTTATTTCCTTGCTTGGCTAAAAATTTATTCTGTAACCGCTTTAAGCAATATTATTTGTCAATTCGATCAAGGGACCCGTCACTATGAGAATAGGGGCGTGACATAAATTGTTTGGAGAAGCACAAATGTGATTCTTATTTTTTATTTCTTTGCTTGGCTAAAAATGTATTCTGTAACCGCTTTAAGCAATATTATTTGTCAATTCGATCAAGAAACCCGTCACTATGAGAATAGTGGCGTGACATAAATTGTTTAGAAAAGTAGGTCAAGGGTTTGGATTTTTATTTCAGAGTTAATTGAAGCGTAACTTTAAAAAGTTATTTTCATGTAACAGAAAGAGAAGAAAAGGGGAAGTGAAAGGTTTTACCACTAGCTGTGCATTTGGTGGAAAGTACTGCGTGGTCAGGGCGGAAACAGCTGCTGAAGGCCACAGATAACCAAGCGTGGGGAAACTGGCCAGTTCCCTCTATGGGCGTGGGAAAACTGGCCAGTTCCCTCTATAGGCGTGAGAAAGCTGGCCAGTCCCTTCTATAGGCGTGGGAAAACTGGGCAGTCTTACCCTATAGGGAAAGTACAGGAGAAAAGAAAGGGGAGGGGGGGGACGGAGAGGTCTATAAAAGGTCCTGCAGGAGCAGCTTCAGGGCTTTTTCCCCCAAAAGAGCGCTCATACGTGAAGAGGCCCGGAGGAGTTTCAAGATTTTTTTTCCAAAGTCCCAAAGATCTTTGTGTGAGACGCAGGATCGCTGGACTGAAATTAACTTGGATTTACTCCCAAAAATTGGACTGGACAACTTTATAGGAGAAATCGGTGAGGATGACCGTTTTTATGTATTTTAGCGAGAGGGGGGAATAGTCATCGGGCCGCCGGCTTCCTCGTGGCCAGCCTGTTTCTCTAATTTGGATTTTAGAAGCAAGATCGAACTGATCACTCGATTTTGCTTCCACCAAAAATAGCACGCAGCTGGTATTTACCTCTTCCCTTTTTTATGAACTGTGTTTTGCAATCGAATTGTTCTGGGATTGAATGATTTTATTAACACGGGTATCAGTGAGTGAAATTGTTCAGTTTCTGGAGTAATTGAGATTTGTAATTCTATTCCATGTTACTACAATAAATGTGTTTTGTATATTACTTACTTCGTTGTGCGCGGATTTGTACTGAATATGCAACCGAAGGCTCAGGCCCGCTTCCCCTTTTAGACGGGCCGCGTAAAAAGGAACTCCGAACAAGTTAGAGACTTAAATAACTTCCGTAGTTATCTGAGCCACGAGTGAATTTCGATCCGTTCGAAAGTTGTTTCGACTGAATAAATTAAAGGAAGTGTTTAAATCAGATTGAATGATTTTATTAACACGGGTATCAGTGGGTGAAATTGTTCGGTTTCTGGAGTGATTAAGATTTGTAATTCTATTTCATGTTTCTTCAATAAATGTGTTGTGTATATTCATCTACTTTGTTGTGCGCTGATTTGTACTGAATGTACAATCGATGGTTCGGGGTTGATTTGACAATTTGATTAATGTGCGGGGGGTTATTATGGTATAACATAGGACCGTAATAAATAAAAGTAACATCAGACAATTTTAGAGAATTGAATAACTTTCGTAGTTATTTGAGACACGAGTGAATTTCAATCCGTTTGAAAGTTTGCTTCGTCTGAATAAATTAACGGAAGTGTTTGAATCGGATTATTGGTTTGGTGTAGAACTGAAAGTAATTTAATTATTTGAAGGGCGCAGGCCCGTTTCCCCTTTTGACGGGCCGCGTAAAAAGTAACTCCGAACATGTTAGAGAATTAAATAACTTTCGTAGATATTTAAGGGAAGAGTGCATTTCGTCAAAAGTGAATTCGTTTGAAAATTTACTTCCTCTAAATAAAATAACGACGATGGTTAAAATAGATCATTTGAGTTGGTGAAGGATAAAAGTATTTCGATTGTCCGTCGGGCGCGGCCCAGTTCTTAATTTTGTCGGGCCGCGTCAAAAGTTAAACAGGACACGATCGAAAAATAGACTTGCCTTCCAAATTAATTACTGGGCAAATCTAAATAGAGTAAGACATTTTTATTCGTTTTAAGAAAGTTGTTATTCTTTTTAAAGCAATCAAGTGGGGTGAAGCACTCCGACAGTTAAGTGCTAGATCTACATATAAGAAGTTAGAATTAATAACGTAAAGTGCATTAATTTTCTCCTTAAATGCTATTATTGTCACACTTTTATTAATTCGATTCTCTTTCGAATAAACAAGTTGGTCGGCTCGCTGCTCGAGCGACCAAGTAGAACGGACCCATATCAACATTTACTTCGGCAAAACTAGTGCTAGGGTGCGCTATACAAACGAATCCCTGAGGTCTTAACAAAGACATCTAAAAATATCCGTAACATAATAAGAACTTCAAACATTAGCGGGGAGCCTTCAATACGATGCGGTCACTTCGAAGTCTTGCCTCGAATTGAGTTACTCGGCTAAGACAAACCCGTTACCGGGAAGCCGGGGGCACCTTATTGAAAGAGGTGCGTTTGACACTACCATCAGCTTTTCTCTGGTCTGAAAGGAGGAGGAGGGAGGCTCCTCCTCCTCCTTTCAGACCAGAGAACACCCGAGGCTGGGTGAGAACGGGGAGGCTGCGACCCGGCCGGGGGTTGCGGGAAGGGGCGCCACCTTGATCTCCTTCTCGGCGTCGTAGTCCCCTCCGCTGGTCTGGGCTAGCAGAGCGTAGGCTCGTTGCAGCGCTTGATATTCTTGCGTCAGCTGGCGGTAGCGAAGCTCCGCCTCCTCATGCACACACCAATGCAACACAGCACTAGTACCAGAATCAGTCAGACCGGCGACAAAGCACCCGCGACGCAAAGACGAGTCCGATTCCAGGCTGAAGAGGAATGTTTGGCGCCAATACGCTGGCAGAAATGGCGGGCTACCTCTTCGGGTTCCGTGTCGGGGGTTCTGTCGGTGTGAAAAGACAAGGACGATCCGTCCGAGTCCACCAACACGTCTTCGTCGTAGCCGTAAAATGTTTCGATGACCTGCGGGCGCGGAAGCAAACATCTCTCTGAACAAACTGAAGCGACACCTCACGATGAATCGACGAGAGGAACGATAGCGAGAAAAAGGCCATTTCATCTTGCGCAACACCAAGCAGCCGCAAACAAACAGACTCACCTTGCAGGACCTCACGCTTTGTTCCTCCTCAGAGATTGTCGACGTCGGTATCGTAGCAGCAAATCTCTCTCCCGTCGACACAAATAATCCGCCTTTGAGATTCTTTGGATGCAAAGGGAACGAACAGCTCCGGCGCAGAAACAAACGCAACTCACGATGACATTTCTGACATGAGGTCCTGTCTCCAGAGCCTGAAAAACCCGTCACCGGCGATGATTGGAGGGACGCTCGTCTTTTCCAAAAGTGACAACTACAGGGTGTGTCAGGGTTTTCCAGATTATCTTTATCGTATGATTATGTTGCTTTGACTTTGACTGCAACCTGTAATAAATAATATTATTTATCCCTTATTTATCCCTATCGCTTATCCCTTCCTACACAAAGTCGTAAAACATCCCTTGCTATGTTTTGACTAGAGGTCAAGGGCTTTCTCTATTCAATCCACTCTTACACCCACCCTGTTTCTCTTAATAAAAATGCTCGTGCAGGAGCCGAGAGTCAGACTTCATTCGTACAACGGATGGACTCTCCACCTGCAGGTGTCCAAAAGAACTTACTTGTCTCCCGTGTGGTTCTTGCAAAATAAGTTGGAGCGAGCGCAACTCTAACAGGGTGCATTTTGCCACTAGCTGCCTACGGACAATGACGTCGCGCTCGCGGCTCATGGTTGACGGGCTGAGCAGCCGGGCGAGTCTGTCGTTTTCAGCGCACAGCGAGTGGCAAAGGCGCTGACAAAACGGGAGCTTTGAGCTGCTGAAAACGGCAAAACAAGTCTAAAGCGTGTTCAAACGCGTGCGCACAATGCTCCTGCTTGAAAGGTCGGAATTTAAGGGGCCAATTTTTTGGATGGCGGCCGCCGGCCAAGCTTTGGACGGAAAAGGTTTCCTGGCGACAGCGAGCGAGCGCGGCGCTGCCGTACGTGCACCGAGTCGCCTGCCTGAAGACCTTGGACAAGTCGTCGATGATGTGCCGCTGCTCCACAACTTGAAGGAACTCCATTTCACCGTCCTGCTGGCCGCAACCGCGCTCCAGGTCATTGAGCGAACTAGGCCTTCTCTGTGGAACACAAATTCAGTGGACTCTGTTGGCACGCCGCCGTTGTCCGCGTCGACTTACCAAGCTTGCCATCTCCTCGTTCTCCTGGGTGACAAAGCGCACTTTGTTTTCAAGGCGACACAGCACCAGCGAGAGTTCTTCATTCTTCCTGCTCAGGCGTTTGTTTTTGTACAGGAGTGGCAGAAACTGGCTTTCTGTTTCTCTCAGTCGCTTAAGCTGCACGCATGAAGTGCGGGATGCGAAAGACGCACAACACGCGGGCCAGAACGTATCCATTCCTTTTGCATCGGTTTGAACGGAATCGTGGCTTTGGCTCCCAATAAAAGACATCTACCAGGCAACCGACTCGCCGCGCCGCTCAACTAATAAGCAAGCGCAATGGGTGCCTCGCTGGATGGCGCGCATCAAACGTAGCGCAAACCTTCAAGCGTGCCGTCAATAAATTACCAGTTCATTGCGCTCTTCAGAAAGCAGGGCGTTTCGATCCTCCAGTTTCCTGATGACTGCGCTGAGCTCAGCGATTTTCAGATGAAACCTTCGCGTGTCCCGATCCTCCTGAGACTGAAAACGCCCCGCAACACACACACACAACCACTCGTTCAAAGTTCAAAACTGTTTTTGTGCTACCTTCCTCCAGCAACGAACTAAGTCATGCGTACTGCAAGTGTGTGATGAGGTGGCTTACGCTATGAAGAGGATTGCTAGTAGCGCAGTTGACCCCACTTCCAGGGTAGTTTAGGCCCACCCTTTGGGAATCCCTCAGGGCAGCGATCTGCTGCTCGGCAGCCTGAGTCTGCAGCTGAAGGCGGTGGACGTGGCCGGCCCCAGGGATTTATCCAAAACACTAACCGCTCTGTCTTTCAGCTTGATCTCATCCATCTGGATGTACAAACGGGGAGCGCTCAGGCAGGCGGGCAAACTCATTTGCCAGAATTGTGACAAAAACAAAGAGAGCAACCGGCCAATTTTTATCTTGAATCGACTAGAACACCATTGCTGTGACAAAAGCGAAGCGAGCAACCGGACGTTTTCTTCTTGTGAAATAGAATAGAATAGAATGCCTTAGGTGTCATTGCACTGCAGGTATACAACGAAATTGGGAACATAGCCACGCACCGCGCATCTGATCAGTCCTACCAGTCGGCGGATCTCCCTCTCGCAGTCTCTCTTGGTTCGGCTCAGCTCCTCCCGATGCTGGTGATGAGCCGATCGGAGCTCGGCCGCTCGGGACTGCCAGGCCTGCTGGGCCGCTGCCAGGGCTTCTTCCGCGCTCCTGGTGGAGGCGACACCGCTCGGTCTCCCGACACCGCCGCGTCTCCTCCACTTCCGCCAGCAAAGCGCCCCCGCTCCTCACCTGAGCAGACATTGCGCCACATCGGGCCGTTGAGACCGCAACGGAGCGCCGCGACGCTTACTGGGGACAAGCTACACAATACGGTAGCGGCCGCATCGGAGCCCGACGTGGCGTGCGGATAGTCAGACACGGATTGAGCGGATCACCTTGTCCATGGAGCCGTCCCTCAGGCTGAGGACCAAGGCATTCAGTCGCTGGATCTCTCCATCTTTGATTTTGATCACTCTCATCAGCTCCATTTCATGCTGCCGCAGTAATGTCTCCCTGGTAACGGCTAACTCTTTCTGCTTCTCCTCATGGAGTTTGCTTTTGAGTTCCGTCATGGCGGCGGTGGCACGGTGGTGCTCCGCCCGCAGGTCCTGACTTCTCTCTCTCTCCAGACAGCTGACCTGACATGACTTAGACAAACTTTATTGTCATCTTGTCTGCACATGGTGCATACAAAACGAAATTTCGTTGCACACGGCTTACAACAAAGTAGTGATATTGCAGTTGAATAGAAGTAACATATCCTATGAAAATATATATATACATATACTGTATATATATATATATATATATTACAAATAAGTATAAAGTGCAGCAGTGCTAATTATGCAATAGTGCAAGTAGGCAAAACAGTATTCAAGAGTGTGCAGAGGAATGCTAAACCATGTATTCAACTTCTATTTAAAGGGTTTACACAAGTTCAGTAAAGTTGGTAGTGCGAGATAGTGCAAGATAGAGGTCCGTAGTGTCATAAAGTACAGTTCTGTGAATGTGTGATGCAGAGTTCAGTTTAGAGCTCAACAGTTCTAATGTTCAACAGTCTGATGACAGCAGGGAAAAAGCTGTTGCAGAACCTGGTGGACCTGCAGCGGATTGTGCGAAACCTCTTCCCAGAGGGCATGGTGGGGGTGTGATGGGTCATTGATGATGTTACGGGCACGGGACATGCAGCGCTGAGATGAAATGTCCTGAATGGAGGGAAGAGGAGCCCCTATGATCCTCTCTGCTGTCCTCACCACTCTCCTCACGTTCTTCCAATCGGAGGCGGTGCAGCCTCCACACCACACAGAGAGTCAGCTTGTCAGAATGCTCTCTATGGTGCTCCTGTAGAACGTCCTCATGATGGGTGGGGGCAGGTGGGCTCTCCTCATCCTCCGCAGGAAGTACAAGCGCTTCTGTGCCCTCTTGATCAGTGCCGTAGTGTTCATAGTCCAGGTGAGGTCTTCTGTGATGTGGACCCCCAGGAATTTGGTGCTGCTGACCACCTCCACAGCTGAGCTGTTGATGATCAGTGGAGCGTGGTGAGGCTGGTTTTTCCTGAAGTCGACGATGATCTCCTTCATCTTCTCCACATTCAGGATCAGGCTGTTGTCTCTGCACCAGCCCACCAGCTGCTCCACCTCCTCTCTGTAGTCCAGGTCGTTGTTGTCTCTGATGAGCCCCACCACCGTTGTGTCGTCTGCGAACTTCACGATGTGATTGGTGGTGAACCTGGGGACGCAGTCGTGTGTCATCAGGGTGAACAGCAGGGGGCTCAGGACGCAGCCCTGAGGGGAGCCTGTGCTGAGGGTGATGACATCAGAGGTGTTCTGTCCGACCCGGACTGACTGAGGTTTGTTGGTGAGGAAGTCTAGCAGCCAGTTGCGAAGGGGGGTGTTGAAGCCCAGGTGTTCCAATTTTCCTACTAGATGCTGTGGGATGATGGTGTTAAACGCTGAGCTGAAGTCCAGGAACAGCATCCGAACATGGGTGTTCTTCTCCTCCAGGTGAGCCAGGCTCAGGTGAAGAACGGAGGAGATGGCGTCCTGAGTGGAGCGGTTTTGCCGGTCGGCAAACTGGAACGGGTCAAATAATGGGGGGAGTCTGGAAACGATGTGATCTTTAAGCAGCCTTTCGAAGCACTTCATCATGACCGGAGTCAGTGCAACAGGCCGGTAATCATTAAATGAGGTGATTTGAGGTTTCTTCGGCACCGGAATGATGGAGGCAGTCTTAAAGCACGCTGGCACTGTGGCTTGGCCCAGCGAGGTGTTAAAAATGTCTGTGATGACCCCAGCCAGCTGACTTGCACATTCCCTGAACACACGCCCAGGAATGTTGTCGGGGCCAGGGGCCTTACGGGGGTTGACTCTCCTCAGGGTCTTCAACACATCGGCGGAGTCAAGGCAGAGTACCTCCTCTTCCTGATGGGGGACAGTTTTAACTGCTGGAGTGCCGTTTAGTGCCTCGAACCTCCCAAAGAAGTTATTTAGACCATTTAGAAAGTCAGCATCAACTTCACCCACCGGGGGGGGAGGGTGAGTTGTAGTCTGTAATCGCCCGTATGCCTTGCCACATACTCCTGGTGTTGTTGGCGTCGTGGAAACGATCCTGAATTTTTCGACTGTGGTCTCGCTTCGCTACCCTGATGGCACGGTTCAAGTTGGCTCTCGCTGTCCTCAGTGTCTCCTTGTCACCAGACTTGAAGGCAGAGTTCCGCGCTCGTAGCGTTTGACGTACCTCCTCAGTCATCCAGGGTCGTTGGTTGCCCCGGGTGATGATATTCTTAGTGGTGCTGACGTCCTCGGTGCATTTGTTGACGTAGGCTGACACAGTCATGGCACACGCATGTCAAATCTACATCGGGGAAACTGGGAGGGAGGGAGGCAAGCAGGGAGGCAGGCAGGCAGGGAGGCAGGCAGGGAGGCAGGCAGGGAAGCAGGCAGGGAGGAAGGCAGTGTCTGTCTGTTGAGGTTTTCACCTTGTTCTTCTCCTGCTGAAGTTCTAACTGGACGTCCATCAGTTTGGCTCTCAGCTCGTCATTGGCGGCCTGAAAGGCGTCCGTTCGCTCCGCCTTGACCCGCCCTGCCGGAGCTCGTTTGGACATCTCTTACTCGAGTCTCGCCCGGTCGTCAGTCAGAGATCACAACATTTGTACCTGGAGAGCACAAACGCAGCGCTGTTTTCCACTGGCTTCGGACTCAACTTCAATCGGTACCGTAACGTACAACATCATAAACATAGATCTAGCTTGACTTATTCATTGAATAAATGCATTTGGTTATTCAAAACTGCATCACGCAACATAGCGTGACCGAGACGGCCGTTATCCACCTGCGTGAAGTTATTTGGTGAAATGAATGAGATGTTTAAGACACCATCGTTCTGTCTCTATGTAGATGAAGGGAAATAATCGATTGCTGAAGGTCCAAAGGTGTTGTGATAAAAAAATAAAAATATTAGTGACATATTTGTGATAAACATATTAGGCAGGATAATCACATATGTTAACTTGACTGCCCACACTGTATTTATTTATGGTTATTTGTTAAATCGAGTACTGTTAGACATGAAATAGGAAGTGTTTAACATAAATGGACGACGAAAGGGGTACTCACCATTGTAGCTCCTGCTGGTCAATGATACGAGCCTCTTCTTGCAGTGGAAAACATACAGCCAACAAACACCGTGGAACCTAAAGGAAGGAAATTAAACATTAACATTTAGCCTCAACCAACATTCACAGATACAACGCAACGCAAACTACACAAACGTAAATCTTTTTAAACACAATGAGTTGTACTTACCGTGTACGCTCTAGACGGTCCACTTGCAAGCAGAAAATAAAGATATTTCTGTTGATAATCGTCGTGTTTGTATCCGTTGTCTCGCTCAAGGCCATTGCGCCCACAGATTTGAATTTTGGCGAGAGTTCAGCCTATTGACGTCATTTCCGCGGTGTAATACCCGCATATCTGAAACGGCAAAGTTTAGAGTAGAGTTAAATAAAGTTTTTAATCAACGCAATAATTTACAAACGTTGACCAGTCGAAATAATCGTCGAAATTTGGCGTCTGTGGCTGGAAGCAGACGCCGAGTTCGACGTTCCTCCCAAATGCCACACTCCCTCGCTTTTCAGGGCTACAAAAAAACATATTTTTCAAAACAATGAGTTGTAATTACCTTGTACGCTCTAGAGGGTCAAGTTGCAAGCTGAAAACAAAAATATTTGTCTTGTTAGTCGCCGTGTTACTAACCGCTGTGTCTTGTTTGCCAGCATTGCCGCTTTCCTACTTCCTGTTGCAAGCCACGCCCACGGATTATAATTTTGCCGTGAGTTCCGCCTATTGACGTCATGTCCGCGTCGCATGACTGCGACGTAATATTATCTAAAACTGTTTGTGCGGCATGGTGTTGTTCTGTGCGGTATTGTGTTATTCTGTGCGGCGTCGTGTTGTTCTGTGCGGCGTAGTGTTGTTCAGTGCGGCGTCGTGTTGTTCAGTGCGGCATGTTGTTGTTCAGTGCGGCATGTTGTTGTTCAGTGCGGCATGGTGTTGTTCACTGCGGCATGGTGTTGTTAAGTGCGGCATGGTGTTGTTCAGTGCGGCATGGTGTTGTTCAGTGCGGCATGGTGTTGTTCAGTGCGGGATGGTGTTGTTCAGTGCGGCATGGTGTTGTTCAGTGCGGCATGGTGTTGTTCAGTGCGGCATGGTGTTGTTCAGTGCGGCATGGTGTTGTTCAGTGCGGCATGGTGTTGTTCAGTGCGGCATAATATTGTTCAGTGCGGCGTAATGTTGTTCAGTGGGGCATGGTGTTGTTCAGTGCGGCATGGTGTTGTTCAGTGCGGCATGGTGTTGTTCAGTGCGACATGATGTTGTTCAGTGCGGCATAATGTTGTTCAGTGCGGCATAATGTTGTTCAGTGCGGCATAATGTTGTTCAGTGCGGCATAATGTTGTTCAGTGCGGCATGGTGTTGTTCAGTGCGGGATGGTGTTGTTCAGTGCGGCATAATGTTGTTCAGTGCGGCATAATGTTGTTCAGTGCGGCATAATGTTGTTCAGTGCGGCATGGTGTTGTTCAGTGCGGGATGGTGTTGTTCAGTGCGGCATGGTGTTGTTCAGTGCGGCATGGTGTTGTTCAGTGCGGCATAATGTTGTTCAGCGCGGCATAATGTTGTTCAGCGCGGCATAATGTTGTTCAGTGCGGCATAATGTTGTTCAGTGCGGCATAATGTTGTTCAGTGCGGCATAATGTTGTTCAGTGCGGTATAATGTTGTTCAGTGCGGCATAATGTTGTTCAGTGCGGCATGGTGTTGTTCAGTGCGGGATGGTGTTGTTCAGTGCGGCATGGTGTTGTTCAGTGCGGCATGGTGTTGTTCAGTGCGGCATGGTGTTGTTCAGTGCGGCATTGAGTTGTTCAGTGCGGCATTGTGTTGTTCAGTGCGGCATGGTGTTGTTCAGTGCGGCATGGTGTTGTTCAGTGCGGCATGGTGTAGTTCAGTGCGGCATGGTGTAGTTCAGTGCGGCATGGTGTTGTTCAGTGCGGCATGGTGTTGTTCAGTGCGGGATGGTGTTGTTCAGTGCGGGATGGTGTTGTTCAGTGCGGGATGGTGTTGTTCAGTTTGGCATGGTGTTGTTCAGTGCGGCATGGTGTTGTTCAGTGCGGCATGGTGTTGTTCAGTGCGGCATGGTGTTGTTCAGTGCGGCATGGTGTTGTTAAGTGCGGCATGGTGTTGTTCAGTGCGGCATGGTGTTGTTCAGTGCGGCATGGTGTTGTTCAGTGCGGGATGGTGTTGTTCAGTGCGGCATGGTGTTGTTCAGTGCGGCATGGTGTTGTTCAGTGCGGCATGGTGTTGTTCAGTGCGGCATGGTGTTGTTCAGTGCGGCATGGTGTTGTTCAGTGCGGCATAATATTGTTCAGTGTGGCGTAATGTTGTTCAGTGGGGCATGGTGTTGTTCAGTGCGGCATGGTGTTGTTCAGTGCGGCATGGTGTTGTTCAGTGCGACATGATGTTGTTCAGTGCGGCATAATGTTGTTCAGTGCGGCATAATGTTGTTCAGTGCGGCATAATGTTGTTCAGTGCGGCATGGTGTTGTTTAGTGCGGGATGGTGTTGTTCAGTGCGGCATGGTGTTGTTTAGTGCGGCATGGTGTTGTTCAGTGCGGCATGGTGTTGTTCAGTGCGGCATGGTGTTGTTCAGTGCGGCATGGTGTTGTTCAGTGCGGGATGGTGTTCAGTGCGGCATGGTGTTCAGTGCGGCATAATGTTGTTCAGTGCGGCATAATGTTGTTCAGTGCGGCATGGTGTTGTTCAGTGCGGCATAATGTTGTTCAGTGCGGCATAATGTTGTTCAGTGCGGTATATTGTTGTTCAGTGGGGCATAATGTTGTTCAGTGCGGCATGGTGTTGTTCAGTGCGGGATGGTGTTGTTCAGTGCGGCATGGTGTTGTTCAGTGTGGCATGGTGTTGTTCAGTGCGGCATGGTGTTGTTCAGTGCGGCATTGTGTTGTTCAGTGCGGCATTGTGTTGTTCAGTGCGGCATGGTGTTGTTCAGTGCGGCATGGTGTAGTTCAGTGCGGCATGGTGTAGTTCAGTGCGGCATGGTGTTGTTCAGTGCGGCATGGTGTTGTTCAGTGCGAGATGGTGTTGTTCAGTGCGGGATGGTGTTGTTCAGTGCGGGATGGTGTTGTTCAGTGCGGGATGGTGTTGTTCAGTTTGGCATGGTGTTGTTCAGTGCGGCATGGTGTTGTTCAGTGCGGCATGGTGCTGTTCAGTGCGGGATGGTGTTGTTCAGTGCGGGATGGTGTTGTTCAGTGCGGGATGGTGTTGTTCAGTGCGGCATGGTGTTCTTCAGTGCGGCATGGTGTTGTTCGGCATGGTGTTGTTCAGTGCGGCATGGTGTTGTTCAGTGCGGCATGGTGTTGTTCAGTGCGGGATGGTGTTCAGTGCGGGATGGTGTTGTTCAGTGCGGGATGGTGTTGTTCAGTGCGGCATGGTGTTGTTCAGTGCGGCATGGTGTTGTTCAGTGCGGCATAATGTTGTTCAGTGCGGCATAGTGTTGTTCAGTGCGGCATGGTGTTGTTCAGTGCGGCATGGTGTTGTTCAGTGCGGCATGGTGTTGTTCAGTGCGGCATGGTGTTGTTCAGTGCGGCATGGTGTTGTTCAGTGCGGCATGGTGTTGTTCAGTGCGGCATGGTGTTGTTCAGTGCGGCATGGTGTTGTTCAGTGCGGCATGGTGTTGTTCAGTGCGGGATGGTGTTGTTCAGTGCGGGATGGTGTTGTTCAGTGCGGCATGGTCTTCAGTGCGGCATAATGTTGTTCAGTGCGGCATAATGTTGTTCAGTGCGGCATGGTGTTGTTCAGTGCGGCATAATGTTGTTCAGTGCGGCATAATGTTGTTCAGTGCGGTATAATGTTGTTCAGTGCGGCATAATGTTGTTCAGTGCTGCATGGTGTTGTTCAGTGCGGTATAATGTTGTTCAGTGCGGCATAATGTTGTTCAGTGCTGCATGGTGTTGTTCAGTGCGGCATGGTGTTGTTCGGTGCGGCATGGTGTTGTTCAGTGCGGCATGGTGTTGTTCAGTGCGGTATCGTGTTGTTCAGTGCGGTATCGTGTTGTTCAGTGCGGTATCGTGTTGTTCAGTCCGGTATCGTGTTGTTCAGTGCGGTATCGTGTTGTTCAGTGCGGTATCGTGTTGTTCAGTGCGGTATCGTGTTGTTCAGTGCGGTATCGTTGTGTTGTTCGTATTGGGTTGTGTTGTTCGTAATGTGTTGTGTTGTTTGTATTGTGTTGTTGGTATTGTGTTGTGTTGTTCGTATTTTGTTGTGTTGTTCATATTGTGTTGAGTTGTTCATATTGTGTTGAGTTGTTCGTATTGTGTTGTGTTGTTCGTATTGTGTTGCCTCTAACACTTAGCTTCTAACACTTAGCCTCTAGCACCTAGAAGGTAAATAAATAGGAAGGAAGGACTCACCGGTGACGTCGTCGCCCACGTCCAAGCGTTGTACTTTGTATTTTCATCCTTCTGACAGTGGAAAACATATAGCCAACAAACACCGTGGAACCTAAACGAATGAAAGAAAACTATCCTTTGGCCACAACCAACATTCACAGATACAACACAATGTGACGTGCGGTGTTGAGGTTAAAGGTTGAGTGAAGGGCCCTCGTTTTAAACTACTTTTTTGAAAAGGAGTGGGAACAAGTAAGACGTATTTAATTTATTTATTGGGAAGTAGTAAGACTTATTAAATTTATTTAATCTACTTTTCTTCCCAGGCAAAATTTGATGTGCTGCAATTCCAAATTTCCAAAGTGAATGAAGGAATGAAATCCTTTAAATTATGATTTTGTATAAATACTAGGCATAAACACAAAATCTACGGCACAAAATGGGCAGATTTTACTTGTTTGAAAAGGACTGGTTACAAGACAGACTTTTTTAATTTATTTAATGGGAAGAAGACTTATTTAGTTTAATTGATCTATTTTTGTTCCCTGGCAAAATTCGATTTGCTGCAATTCCAAATTTCCAAAGTGAATGAAGGAATGAAGTCGTTTAAATTATGATTTTGTATAAATACTAGGCATAGACACAAAATCTACGGCACAAAACGGGCAGACTTTACTTGTTTGAAGAGGACTGGTTGCAAGACAGACTTTTCTGATTTATTTAATGGGAAGAAGACTTATTTAGTTTATTTAATCTCTTTTTGTTGCCTGGCAAAATTGGATTTGCTGAAATTGTATTTTGCCAAATCTTGACTTGAGACCTGATAGGAAGTATTAAACGCTCAGTTAAATCGATACAAGTTGGTAATAAGAGCGAGTAATGTTGGTTGAAGCGATGAATGAAGGTTAAAAGCAATTTAAATTATGACTTTGTATAAATACTAGATATTAACAGAACATCTACTGCGCAAAATGGGCAGAGTTTACTTGTTTGAGAAGGAGTGGCTTATTTAAGTCTAAGATTTATTTAATCTGTTTGTT
The DNA here is from genome assembly GCF_024217435.2 of Syngnathus scovelli. Lineage (NCBI taxonomy): Eukaryota > Metazoa > Chordata > Actinopteri > Syngnathiformes > Syngnathidae > Syngnathus > Syngnathus scovelli. Next base: position 191,451 of record NW_026061604.1, on the reverse strand, counting down.
CCCAGGCAAAATTGGATGTGATGCAATTCCAAATTTCACCACATGATGGTGCCAAATTTTGACTTCATAGGACATATTCAACACTTAACTATTATGTTCAAGGTAATCAGATTTGTTTATTATTCTAATGGCCTTTTCAAAACTATTCTGGATTACTACTTTGGATCTATTCTACATTACTTGGCAACAACATACTCTGTAACAGATTAGGCAGTATAATCACATATGTTAACTTGAGAGTGCCCACACTCAATCTACTTATCGTGATGTGTTAAATCAATTACTGTTAGACATTATTATTCTGATAATCTACCAAATCTTTGAATTGAAGAATTTGTGATTTAATTAATAGCTTGTTGTTATGTTCAGGGTAATCAGACTTGTATATAATTCTAATGGCCTTCTTTTGAAAACTATTCTGAATTACAACTTTGGATCTTATATTATTTTGCAACAATATACTCGGTGACAGATTAGGCAGTATAATCACATATGTTAACTTCAGTGCCCACACTGTATTTATTTATGGTTATTTGTTAAATCAAGTACTGTTAGACATGAAATAGGAAGTGTTTAACATAAATGTTATGGCTACTCACCGTTGTAGCTCGCTCCTGGTCAATGATATGAGCCTCTTCTTGCAGTGGAAAACTTGCAGCCAACAAACACCGTGGAACCTAAAGGAATGAAATTAAACATTAACATTTCGCCTGGACCAATATTCACACGTACAACGCAACGCGGCTACACTTCTGCTAGCGCCTCAGCTACACGTTGCTATTACAAACGTAAATATCTTTAAACACAATGAGTGTTACTTACCGTGTACGCTGTAGACGGTCCAGTTGCAAGCAGAAAATAAAGATATTTCTGTTGATATTCGTCGTTGCTCAGTGGCTCACGGCCATCGCGCCAACAGATTTGAATTTTGGTGGAAGTTCAGCCAATTACGTCATATCCGCGGCACATGACTGCGACGTAATACCCGCTTATCTGAAACGGCAGTTAAAAGTAGAGTTACATCAAGTTTTCTTTTTTAATCAACGCAATCATTTACAACCGTTGACCAGAAAGAATCGTCGAAATTCGACGTTCCCCCCAAACGCCACACTCACTCGCTTTTCAGGGCAACAAAAGTACTTCTTTTTAAAAACGATGAGTTGTACTTACCGTGTACGCTCTGGACGGTCCAGTTGCAAGCAGAAAATAAAAATATTTCTCTCGTTAGTCGTATGTTACCATCCGCTGTGTCTTTGTCAACATCGCCATTTTCCTACTTCCTGTTGCGAGCCACGCCCACGGATTTAAATTCTGGCGGAAGAGCCCGCCCATTGGCGTCGTTTTCGCGTATAGCAAATCCGATTGGTTGGGAAGGGGGCGCGGTTATGCAGCCGAGGGGTCCTGTGATCGGTGGGATGTAAAGTAGGCGTCGACGTCACGTCCGCGTCACGTGACCACGACGTGGCAGACGTCATATAGCAACCGCTGTTTTGTTTAGTAGACTTACAGTTGTTATGCATTGACATAATGGCGCACACTCCAAATAGATTTAAATAAATTAAATAATTCTTCTGCCCACTCCCTTTTAAACAAGTTAACTCTCCCCGCGGATTTGAATTTCTGGACTATGAACACTACGGCACTGGTCAAGAGGGCACAGAAGCGCTTGTACTTCCTGCGGAGGATGAGGAGAGCCCACCTGCCCCCACCCATCATAAGGACGTTCTACAGGAGCACCATAGAGAGCATTCTGACAAGCTGACTCTCTGTGTGGTGTGGAGGCTGCACCGCCTCCGATTGGAAGAACGTGAGGAGAGTGGTGAGGACAGCAAAGAGGTTCATAGGGGCTCCTCTTCCCTCCATTCAGGACATTTCATCTCAGCGCTGCATGTCCCGTCCCCGTAACATCATCAATGACCCATCACACCCCCACCATGGACTGTTCTCCCTGCTGCCCTCTGGGAAGAGGTTTCGCACAATCCGCTGCAGGTCCACCAGGTTCTGCAACAGCTTTTTCCCTGCTGTCATCAGACTGTTGAACACTAGAACTGTTGAGCTCTAAACTGAACTCTGCATCACACATTCACAGAACTGTACTTTATGACACTACGGACCTCTATCTTGCACTATCTCGCACTACCAACTTTACTGAACGTGTGTAAACCCTTTAAATAGAAGTTTAATACATGGTTTAGCATTCCTCTGCACACTCTTGAATACTGTTTTGCCTACTTGCACTATTGCATAATTAGCACTGCAAGTTTGTCTAAGTCTAAGTCATGTCAGGTCAGCTGTCTGGAGAGAGAGAGAAGTCAGGACCTGCGGGCGGAGCACCACCGTGCCACCGCCGCCATGACGGAACTCAAAAGCAAACTCCATGAGGAGAAGCAGAAAGAGTTAGCCGTTACCAGGGAGACATTACTGCGGCAGCATGAAATGGAGCTGATGAGAGTGATCAAAATCAAAGATGGAGAGATCCAGCGACTGAATGCCTTGGTCCTCAGCCTGAGGGACGGCTCCATGGACAAGGTGATCCGCTCAATCCGTGTCTGACTATCCGCACGCCACGTCGGGCTCCGATGCGGCCGCTACCGTATTGTGTAGCTTGTCCCCAGTAAGCGTCGCGGCGCTCCGTTGCGGTCTCAACGGCCCGATGTGGCGCAATGTCTGCTCAGGTGAGGAGCGGGGGCGCTTTGCTGGCGGAAGTGGAGGAGACGCGGCGGTGTCGGGAGACCGAGCGGTGTCGCCTCCACCAGGAGCGCGGAAGAAGCCCTGGCAGCGGCCCAGCAGGCCTGGCAGTCCCGAGCGGCCGAGCTCCGATCGGCTCATCACCAGCATCGGGAGGAGCTGAGCCGAACCAAGAGGGACTGCGAGAGGGAGATCCGCCGACTGGTAGGACTGATCAGATGCGCGGTGCGTGGCTATGTTCCCAATTTCGTTGTATACCTGCAGTGCAATGACACCTAAGGCATTCTATTCTATTCTATTTCACAAGAAGAAAACGTCCGGTTGCTCGCTTCGCTTTTGTCACAGCAATGGTGTTCTAGTCGATTCAAGATAAAAATTGGCCGGTTGCTCTCTTTGTTTTTGTCACAATTCTGGCAAATGAGTTTGCCCGCCTGCCTGAGCGCTCCCCGTTTGTACATCCAGATGGATGAGATCAAGCTGAAAGACAGAGCGATTAGTGTTTTGGATAAATCCCTGGGGCCGGCCACGTCCACCGCCTTCAGCTGCAGACTCAGGCTGCCGAGCAGCAGATCGCTGCCCTGAGGGATTCCCAAAGGGCGGGCCTAAACTACCCTGGAAGTGGGGTCAACGGCGCTACTAGCAATCCTCTTCATAGCGTAAGCCACCTCATCACACACTTGCAGTACGCATGACTTAGTTCGTTGCTGGAGGAAGGTAGCACAAAAACAACTTTGAACGAGTGGTTGTGTGTGTGTGTTGCGGGGCGTTTTCAGTCTCAGGAGGATCGGGACACGCGAAGGTTTCATCTGAAAATCGCTGAGCTCAGCGCAGTCATCAGGAAACTGGAGGATCGAAACGCCCTGCTTTCTGAAGAGCGCAATGAACTGGTAATTTATTGACGGCACGCTTGAAGGTTTGCGCTACGTTTGATGCGCGCCATCCAGCGAGGCACCCATTGCGCTTACTTATTAGTTGAGCGGCGCGGCGAGTCGGTTGCCTGGTAGATGTCTTTTATTGGGAGCCAAAGCCACGATTCCGTTCAAACCGATGCAAAAGGAATGGATACGTTCTGGCCCGCGTGTTGTGCGTCTTTCGCATCCCGCACTTCATGCTTGCAGCTTAAGCGACTGAGAGAAACAGAAAGCCAGTTTCTGCCACTCCTGTACAAAAACAAACGCCTGAGCAGGAAGAATGAAGAACTCTCGCTGGTGCTGTGTCGCCTTGAAAACAAAGTGCGCTTTGTCACCCAGGAGAACGAGGAGATGGCAAGCTTGGTAAGTCGACGCGGACAACGGCGGCGTGCCAACAGAGTCCACTGCATTTGTGTTCCACAGAGAAGGCCTAGTTCGCTCAATGACCTGGAGCGCGGTTGCGGCCAGCAGGACGGTGAAATGGAGTTCCTTCAAGTTGTGGAGCAGCGGCACATCATCGACGACTTGTCCAAGGTCTTCAGGCAGGCGACTCAGTGCACGTACGGCAGCGCCGCGCTCGCTCGCTGTCGCCAGGAAACCTTTTCCGTCCAAAGCTTGGCCGGCGGCCGCCATCCAAAAAATTGGCCCCTTAAATTCCGACCTTTCAAGCAGGAGCATTGTGCGCACGCGTTTGAACACGCTTTAGACTTGTTTTGCCGTTTTCAGCAGCTCAAAGCTCCCGTTTTGTCAGCGCCTTTGCCACTCGCTGTGCGCTGAAAACGACGGACTCGCCCGGCTGCTCAGCCCGTCAACCATGAGCCGCGAGCGCGACGTCATTGTCCGTAGGCAGCTAGTGGCAAAATGCACCCTGTTAGAGTTGCGCTCGCTCCAACTTATTTTGCAAGAACCACACGGGAGACAAGTAAGTTCTTTTGGACACCTGCAGGTGGAGAGTCCATCCGTTGTACGAATGAAGTCTGACTCTCGGCTCCTGCACGAGCATTTTTATTAAGAGAAACAGGGTGGGTGTAAGAGTGGATTGAATAGAGAAAGCCCTTGACCTCTAGTCAAAACATAGCAAGGGATGTTTTACGACTTTGTGTAGGAAGGGATAAGCGATAGGGATAAATAAGGGATAAATAATATTATTTATTACAGGTTGCAGTCAAAGTCAAAGCAACATAATCATACGATAAAGATAATCTGGAAAACCCTGACACACCCTGTAGTTGTCACTTTTGGAAAAGACGAGCGTCCCTCCAATCATCGCCGGTGACGGGTTTTTCAGGCTCTGGAGACAGGAGCTCATGTCAGAAATGTCATCGTGAGTCGCGTTTGTTTCTGCGCCGGAGCCGTTCGTTCCCTTTGCATCCAAAGAATCTCAAAGGCGGATTATTTGTGTCGACAGGAGAGAGATTTGCTGCTACGATACCGACGTCGAGAATCTCTGAGGAGGAACAAAGCGTGAGGTCCTGCAAGGTGAGTCTGTTTGTTTGCGGCTGCTTGGTGTTGCGCAAGATGAAATGGCCTTTTTCACGCTATCGTTCCTCTCGTCGATTCATCGTGAGGTGTCGCTTCAGTTTGTTCAGAGAGATGTTTGCTTCCGCGCCCGCAGGTCATCGAAACATTTTACGGCTACGACGAAGACGTGTTGGTGGACTCGGACGGATCGTCCTTGTCTTTTCACACCGACAGAACCCCCGACACGGAACCCGAAGAGGTAGCCCGCCATTTCTGCCAGCGTATTGGCGCCAAACATTCCTCTTCAGCCTGGAATCGGACTCGTCTTTGCGTCGCGGGTGCTTTGTCGCCGGTCTGACTGATTCTGGTACTAGTGCTGTGTTGCATTGGTGTGTGCATGAGGAGGCGGAGCTTCGCTACCGCCAGCTGACGCAAGAATATCAAGCGCTGCAACGAGCCTACGCTCTGCTAGCCCAGACCAGCGGAGGGGACTACGACGCCGAGAAGGAGATCAAGGTGGCGCCCCTTCCCGCAACCCCCGGCCGGGTCGCAGCCTCCCCGTTCTCACCCAGCCTCGGGTGTTCTCTGGTCTGAAAGGAGGAGGAGGAGCCTCCCTCCTCCTCCTTTCAGACCAGAGAAAAGCTGATGATAGTGTCAAACGCACCTCTTTCAATAAGGTGCCCCCGGCTTCCCGGTAACGGGTTTGTCTTAGCCGGGTTCGGAGATTCGTCCGTAATCTAACCACCCGAGTTAAATTAACTCCACCGGAATCAATCTAATTTCTGTACGACGCCAATCCCTCTCAAGTCACCCTAAGCTCGAGCCGAGTAACTCAATTCGAGGCAAGACTTCGAAGTGACCGCATCGTATTGATGGCTCCCCGCTAATGTTTGAAGTTCTTATTATGTTACGGATATTTTTAGATGTCTTTGTTAAGACCTCAGGGATTCGTTTGTATAGCGCACCCTAGCACTAGTTTTGCCGAAGTAAATGTTGATATGGGTCCGTTCTACTTGGTCGCTCAAGCAGCGAGCCGACCAACTTGTTTATTCGAAAGAGAATCGAATTAATAAAAGTGTGACAATAATAGCATTTAAGGAGAAAATTAATGCACTTTACGTTATTAATTCAAACTTCTTATATGTAGATCTAGCACTTAACTGTCGGCGTGCTTCACCCCACTTGATTGCTTTAAAAAGAATAACAACTTTCTTAAAACGAATAAAAATGTCTTACTCTATTTAGATTTGCCCAGTAATTAATTTGGAAGGCAAGTCTATTTTTCGATCGTGTCCTGTTTAACTTTTGACGCGGCCCGACAAAATTAAGAACTGGGCCGCGCCCGACGGACAATCGAAATACTTTTATCCTTCACCAACTCAAATGATCTATTTTAACCATCGTCGTTATTTTATTTAGAGGAAGTAAATTTTCAAACGAATTCACTTTTGACGAAATTCACTCTTCCCTTAAATATCTACGAAAGTTATTTAATTCTCTAACATGTTCGGAGTTACTTTTTACGCGGCCCGTCAAAAGGGGAAACGGGCCTGCGCCCTTCAAATAATTAAATTACTTTCAGTTCTACACCAAACCGATAATCCGATTCAAACACTTCCGTTAATTTATTCAGACGAAGCAAACTTTCAAACGGATTGAAATTCACTCGTGTCTCAAATAACTACGAAAGTTATTCAATTCTCTAAAATTGTCTGATGTTACTTTTATTTATTACGGTCCTATGTTATACCATAATAACCCCCCGCACATTAATCAAATTGTCAAATCAACCCCGAACCATCGATTGTACATTCAGTACAAATCAGCGCACAACAAAGTAGATGAATATACACAACACATTTATTGAAGAAACATGAAATAGAATTACAAATCTTAATCACTCCAGAAACCGAACAATTTCACCCACTGATACCCGTGTTAATAAAATCATTCAATCCCAGAACAATTCGATTGCAAAACACAGTTCATGAAAGAGGGAATCAATTTTTAGCCAAGCAAAGAAATCAAGAAGTAAAAATCACATTTGTGCTTCTCCAAACAATTTATGTCACGCCACTATTCTCATAGTGACGGGTCCCTTGATCGAATTGACTAACAATATTGCTTTAAGCTGTTACAGAATACATTTTTAGCCAAGCAAAGAAATCAAAAAGTAAAAATCACATTTGTGCGTCCATGCGTGACTCACAATCCTGTTTTATTTCTATTTTAACTTGCTTAGCTTATTTTGGCCCCTTTTTTGGTCTCATGTTTTGGTCTGGCGCCATCTTTTGGACAAATTTGGAATTTCAGCTCTGCCAATTTATTCCTGTGAACAATCCATATTTTACCATTTGCACCATCTCTTCCCCCCATGTTACATGACAGTAGAAATGGGTCACTATCAAAGCAGAGTAGCAGATCTGGAGTCAGCGCTGAAGCAACAAGGACAGGTAAGCTTATCAATGAGCACACCTTTTTCTCAGACAAAATAGCTACATTCTTCAGTCACTCATTCGTCTGGCATTACTGGACCAACCCCCCCCCCCCTGAACGTGGCTGGGAAAATGCGGAGAAAAGCAAATGTCATTTTCCAGTCAACCAAAGAATTTGTGGATGAAAATGACACAACATTCCAAAGCTGTCCACGCGTTTGTCTCTTCTAGAATGTCAAGTGGGTGGAGGAGAAGCAGCTGCTGCGTCAGAGCAATCAGCAGTTGGCCGAAAAGGTGACGGAAAGAAAGGCGCTGGGCGGAGTCGCTTGGCGTCACACCCGTCCGGAAGCCCCGCAGATGAGGTCTGACTGTCTTTTCAGGTCAGGCGGATGGAGGCGGAAGAAGCGCGTCTGAAAGAGCACATCCAGGATATCCGAGACCAAAACGAACTGCTTGAGTTCCGCATCCTGGAGCTGGAGGTGGGAAGACTCGCACAAGCGTGTTGAGGCCAGAGATGTGACGGACGGACGGACGGACGGACGGACGGATGCATGCCTCTGCCTTTCAGGAGAGGGAGTGGCGCTCCCCCGTCTTGAAGTTTCTGCAAGTCCGTTTCCCAGACGGCCTCAGCCCTTTGCAGATCTACTGCGAGGCCGACGGCGTGAGCGTACGTAAGGCGTCCCTCGCAACCCTAACCTTAACCTGAGGTCCCAGAACACCTTACATTGCTCCTTGCGCCTTTCCCCAGGACATCGTCATCAGTGATCTGATGAAGAAGCTGGACATCCTGGGCGATAACGCCGTAAGTGTATGTCGAACTCCTTATGTTCGCACTCCACGAGACTCGGCGGCTCAAATGTGACTTTTGGAAGGCTTTGCACTGAAAGAACCTTGTTGACGCTGTGCCTTTGGGCTCTTGCAGAATCTCACCAACGAGGAGCAGGTGGTCGTGATTCACGCCAGGACCCTTCCCACCCTAGCCGAGAAGGTAACGCGCACGTCCACGCACGCTCTCGCATTCTGCTTATGTGACAGCAGCCTTTCCTCAGTGGTTAGAATACATCAAAGTGACCAAGTCAGCACTTCAACAGAAGATGTTGGACATTGAAAGTGAGAAGGTAGACAGACACGCGACATCAGCCAAGGGGAACTCGGGGCAATGTGCCCCAACAATTCTGACCTTGAGCTGTGCTAGGATATGTTCTGCAACCAGAAGGGCTACCTGGATGAAGAGTTGGACTTCAGGAAGCGTTCCATGGACCAGGCTCATAAGGTAAGCCACCCTCAAATCTCCCGCCGGACCACTGATGGACGAGGATTGCGGCCCAGAGGATCATGGAGCTGGAGGCCATGTTGTACGAGGCGCTACCGCAGCGGGACTGCCCCGCCACGGACGGCGAAAAAGCCAGCCACGCTGGCGTGAATGACGTGCTGACGGCGGATCAGAGACAAGAGCTTAGGAGCGCCGTGGACCAATGGAAGCGAGCCCTGATGTGGGAGTTGAGGGAGCGCGACGCTTGCATCCTCCAAGAGAGAATGGATCTGCTGCACAGCGCGCAACAGGTAAGGGCCCAAAGCCAGCCCGGCACTTACTTGCACGCTTACTGGCTTTTGAAGGCTACTTTCCATTTGTCCGTCCTAGAGGAACAAAGAGCTGAAAGAATTCATCGAAGCTCAGAAGAGACAAATCAAACAATTGGAGGAGAAGTTTCTGTTTCTCTTTCTAGTCTTCTCCTTGGCCTTCATTCTGTGGCCCTAACACCAGCTGGTGAGTGAGCTCCAGCGGCACCGCACTCGACACCTCCGATACACTGCCAGCCGGTCTCAGACGTTGGCAGACGCTCCGATGCCGACGTATACCCCCCGCCACGGTGACAGAGGCACCGCGTCACACCGGCGCTCATCCAATCAGAAGGCAGGAAAGGCAAATTCACATGCAGGGCACTCTTGAACCAGAAGAGAGCGCCACAAAAAACGGTTGTTGCCCCAAACGCGCACTAAAAAGGGTCAGAATAACAAGAGTCCCACCGGCCAGCCGGGGCCACCCGTCCATCCATTTCTTCAGGGGGGGAAAAAATTGGAGTCACCGGTGAGTACATTTTGCATTTAGCTCTGCTTTTCTGCTTCTGTCTTCAAGTGTGTGGCATCCTGCGACCAAAGATTCAGCCAACCCCAAAGCGGTTGACCTCAACGTCCCACCACCATTCCTACCAGAGCAGGTGACGTGATGCTTTGGACATCCTTCCGTCTCAGATGCCCAAAAGTACTCTTTGCCACATCTGCGGCAATACGGTGTCTTTTCAAAGGTGCAAATAAATCCAGCGTGGGCGGAACACGCACGTCTTCGGTTTTTCCCGCTTTGTTTGTGTGACAGCTGTTGTGAAAATTTTACACAAATAAAGTTGTATAGTACAGGTTTGGCCAAGCCGCAACTCCCGAACCGCATGCGGCTCTTTTATGTTCATATCAACATTTGTGTGTGTGTGTGTAGGTGTGTGTGTGTGTGTGTGTGTGTGTGTGGGGGGGGGGGGGGGGTTGTGCGTGTTGGCTTCACTTGAGTTCAATTTAGTATTTTCGTCAAAAGCGCATGTGGTGAAATTCCACAAAGTAGGATGGGCAAACACATTCCAGTAAACTATTAGTGTCAATTGGGCTCTCGAAATGGCAGGGAAAAGATGCACAGCAAAACGAAAATATGTAGATGAACACAGGACGTTTTTATCAGAGTGGGAAAGTTTCTATTTTTTGTTGAACGTGATGGCAAACCATTCTGCCTGATACGTCAGACCTCAGCGCATTTCAAAGATTCAAATCTTCAGCGCCATGCACTTCAGCTCACTCCATGCTAACATTGATCAGGCGTCGAACCCGCAACATCATGCTTAAGAGGTGGACATGCTAACCAGTGCGCCATTATGTCAACGCATAACAACTGTAAGAACTTCCGCCGGAATTCAAATCCGCGGGGAGAGTTAACTTGTTTAAAAGGGAGTGGGCAGAAGAATTATTTAATTTATTTAAATCTATTTGGAGTGTGCGCCATTATGTCAATGCATAACAACTGTAAGTCTACTAAACAAAACAGCGGTTGCTATATGACGTCTGCCACGTCGTGGTCACGTGACGCGGACGTGACGTCGACGCCTACTTTACATCCCACCGATCACAGGACCCCTCGGCTGCATAACCGCGCCCCCTTCCCAACCAATCGGATTTGCTATACGCGAAAACTACGCCAATGGGCGGAACTTCCGCCAAAATTTAAATCCGTGGGCGTGGCTCGCAACAGGAAGTAGGAAAATGGCGATGTTGACAAAGACACAGCGGATGGTAACATACGACTAACAAGAGAAATATTTTTATTTTCTGCTTGCAACTGGACCGTCCAGAGCGTACACGGTAAGTACAACTAATCGTTTTTAAAAAGAAGTACTTTTGTTGCCCTGAAAAGGGAGTGAGTGTGGCGTTTGGGGGGAACGTCGAATTTCGACGATTCTTTCTGGTCAACGGTTGTAAATGATTGCGTTGATTAAAAAAGAAAACTTGATGTAACTCTACTTTTAACTGCCGTTTCAGATAAGCGGGTATTACGTCGCAGTCATGTGCCGCGGATATGACGTAATTGGCTGAACTTCCACCAAAATTCAAATCTGTTGGCGCGATGGCCGTGAGCCACTGAGCAACGACGAATATCAACAGAAATATCTTTATTTTCTGCTTGCAACTGGACCGTCTACAGCGTACACGGTAAGTAACACTCATTGTGTTTAAAGAGATTTACGTTTGTAATAGCAACGTGTAGCTGAGGCGCTAGCAGAAGTGTAGCCGCGTTGCGTTGTACGTGTGAATATTGGTCCAGGCGAAATGTTAATGTTTAATTTCATTCCTTTAGGTTCCACGGTGTTTGTTGGCTGCAAGTTTTCCACTGCAAGAAGAGGCTCGTATCATTGACCAGGAGCGAGCTACAACGGTGAGTAGCCATAACATTTATGTTAAACACTTCCTATTTCATGTCTAACAGTACTTGATTTAACAAATAACCATAAATAAATACAGTGTGGGCACTGAAGTTAACATATGTGATTATACTGCCTAATCTGTCACCGAGTATATTGTTGCAAAGTAATATAAGATCCAAAGTTGTAATTCAGAATAGTTTTCAAAAGAAGGCCATTAGAATTATATACAAGTCTGATTACCCTGAACATAACAACAAGCTATTAATTAAATCACAAATTCTTCAATTCAAAGATTTGGTAGATTATCAGAATAATAATGTCTAACAGTAATTGATTTAACACATCACGATAAGTAGATTGAGTGTGGGCACTCTCAAGTTAACATATGTGATTATACTGCCTAATCTGTTACAGAGTATGTTGTTGCCAAGTAATGTAGAATAGATCCAAAGTAGTAATCCAGAATAGTTTTGAAAAGGCCATTAGAATAATAAACAAATCTGATTACCTTGAACATAATAGTTAAGTGTTGAATATGTCCTATGAAGTCAAAATTTGGCACCATCATGTGGTGAAATTTGGAATTGCATCACATCCAATTTTGCCTGGGAACAAACAGATTAAATAAATCTTAGACTTAAATAAGCCACTCCTTCTCAAACAAGTAAACTCTGCCCATTTTGCGCAGTAGATGTTCTGTTAATATCTAGTATTTATACAAAGTCATAATTTAAATTGCTTTTAACCTTCATTCATCGCTTCAACCAACATTACTCTCTCTTATTACCAACTTGTATCGATTTAACTGAGCGTTTAATACTTCCTATCAGGTCTCAAGTCAAGATTTGGCAAAATACAATTTCAGCAAATCCAATTTTGCCAGGGAACAAAAATAGATTAAATAAACTAAATAAGTCTTCTTCCCATTAAATAAATCAGAAAAGTCTGTCTTGCAACCAGTCCTCTTCAAACAAGTAAAGTCTGCCCGTTTTGTGCCGTAGATTTTGTGTCTATGCCTAGTATTTATACAAAATCATAATTTAAACGACTTCATTCCTTCATTCACTTTGGAAATTTGGAATTGCAGCAAATCGAATTTTGCCAGGGAACAAAAATAGATCAATTAAACTAAATAAGTCTTCTTCCCATTAAATAAATTAAAAAAGTCTGTCTTGTAACCAGTCCTTTTCAAACAAGTAAAGTCTGCCCATTTTGTGCCGTAGATTTTGTGTTTATGCCTAGTATTTATACAAAATCATAATTTAAAGGATTTCATTCCTTCATTCACTTTGGAAATTTGGAATTGCAGCACATCAAATTTTGCCTGGGAAGAAAAGTAGATTAAATAAATTTAATAAGTCTTACTACTTCCCAATAAATAAATTAAATACGTCTTACTTGTTCCCACTCCTTTTCAAAAAAGTAGTTTAAAACGAGGGCCCTTCACTCAACCTTTAACCTCAACACCGCACGTCACATTGTGTTGTATCTGTGAATGTTGGTTGTGGCCAAATGATAGTTTTCTTTCATTCGTTTAGGTTCCACGGTGTTTGTTGGCTATATGTTTTCCACTGTCAGAAGGATGAAAATACAAAGTACAACGCTTGGACGTGGGCGACGACGTCACCGGTGAGTCCTTCCTTCCTATTTATTTACCTTCTATGTGCTAGAGGCTAAGTGTTAGAAGCTAAGTGTTAGAGGCAACACAATACGAACAACACAACACAATACGAACAACTCAACACAATATGAACAACTCAACACAATATGAACAACACAACAAAATACGAACAACACAACACAATACCAACAACACAATACAAACAACACAACACATTACGAACAACACAACACAATACGAACAACACAACGATACCGCACTGAACAACACGATACCGCACTGAACAACACGATACCGCACTGAACAACACGATACCGCACTGAACAACACGATACCGGACTGAACAACACGATACCGCACTGAACAACACGATACCGCACTGAACAACACGATACCGCACTGAACAACACCATGCCGCACTGAACAACACCATGCCGCACCGAACAACACCATGCCGCACTGAACAACACCATGCAGCACTGAACAACATTATGCCGCACTGAACAACATTATACCGCACTGAACAACACCATGCACCACTGAACAACATTATGCCGCACTGAACAACATTATACCGCACTGAACAACATTATGCCGCACTGAACAACATTATGCCGCACTGAACAACACCATGCCGCACTGAACAACATTATGCCGCACTGAACAACATTATGCCGCACTGAACACCATGCCGCACTGAACAACACCATCCCGCACTGAACAACACCATCCCGCACTGAACAACACCATGCCGCACTGAACAACACCATGCCGCACTGAACAACACCATGCCGCACTGAACAACACCATGCCGCACTGAACAACACCATGCCGCACTGAACAACACCATGCCGCACTGAACAACACCATGCCGCACTGAACAACACCATGCCGCACTGAACAACACCATGCCGCACTGAACAACACCATGCCGCACTGAACAACACCATGCCGCACTGAACAACACTATGCCGCACTGAACAACATTATGCCGCACTGAACAACACCATGCCGCACTGAACAACACCATCCCGCACTGAACAACACCATCCCGCACTGAACACCATCCCGCACTGAACAACACCATGCCGCACTGAACAACACCATGCCGCACTGAACAACACCATGCCGAACAACACCATGCCGCACTGAACAACACCATGCCGCACTGAACAACACCATCCCGCACTGAACAACACCATCCCGCACTGAACAACACCATCCCGCACTGAACAGCACCATGCCGCACTGAACAACACCATGCCGCACTGAACAACACCATGCCAAACTGAACAACACCATCCCGCACTGAACAACACCATCCCGCACTGAACAACACCATCCCGCACTGAACAACACCATCCCGCACTGAAAAACACCATGCCGCACTGAACAACACCATGCCGCACTGAACTACACCATGCCGCACTGAACTACACCATGCCGCACTGAACAACACCATGCCACACTGAACAACACAATGCCGCACTGAACAACACAATGCCGCACTGAACAACACCATGCCGCACTGAACAACACCATGCCACACTGAACAACACCATGCCGCACTGAACAACACCATCCCGCACTGAACAACACCATGCCGCACTGAACAACATTATGCCCCACTGAACAACAATATACCGCACTGAACAACATTATGCCGCACTGAACAACATTATGCCGCACTGAACAACACCATGCCGCACTGAACAACATTATGCCGCACTGAACAACATTATGCCGCACTGAACACCATGCCGCACTGAACACCATCCCGCACTGAACAACACCATGCCGCACTGAACAACACCATGCCGCACTGAACAACACCATGCCGCACTGAACAACACCATGCCGCACTGAACAACACCATCCCGCACTGAACAACACCATCCCGCACTGAACAACACCATCCCGCACTGAAAAACACCATGCCGCACTGAACAACACCATCCCGCACTGAACAACATTATGCCGCACTGAACAACATTATGCCGCACTGAACAACATTATGCCGCACTGAACAACATTATGCCGCACTGAACAACATTATGCCGCACTGAACAACATTATGCCGCACTGAACAACATTATGCCGCACTGAACAACACCATGCCGCACTGAACAACACCATCCCGCACTGAACAACACCATGCCGCACTGAACAACACCATGCCGCACTGAACAACACCATGCCGCACTTAACAACACCATGCCGCACTGAACAACACCATGCCGCACTGAACAACACCATGCCGCACTGAACAACACCATGCCGCACTGAACAACACCATGCCAAACTGAACAACACCATCCCACACTGAACAACACCATCCCGCACTGAACAACACCATCCCGCACTGAACAACACCATGCCGCACTGAACAACACCATGCCGCACTGAACTACACCATGCCGCACTGAACTACACCATGCCGCACTGAACAACACCATGCCGCACTGAACAACTCAATGCCGCACTGAACAACACCATGCCGCACTGAACAACACCATGCCGCACTGAACAACACCATGCCGCACTGAACAACACCATGCCGCACTGAACAACACCATCCCGCACTGAACAAAATTATGCCGCACTGAACAACATTATGCCGCACTGAACAACATTATGCCGCACTGAACAACATTATGCCGCACTGAACAACATTATGCCGCACTGAACAACATTATGCCGCACTGAACAACATTATGCCGCACTGAACACCATGCCGCACTGAACAACACCATCCCGCACTGAACAACACCATCCCGCACTGAACAACACCATCCCGCACTGAACAACACCATGCCGCACTGAACAACACCATGCCGCACTGAACAACACCATGCTGCACTGAACAACACCATGCCGCACTGAACAACACCATCCCGCACTGAACAACACCATGCCGCACTGAACAACATTATGCCGCACTGAACAACATTATGCCGCACTGAACAACATTATGCCGCACTGAACAACATCATGCCGCACTGAACAACACCATGCCGCACTGAACAACACCATGCCGCACTGAACAACACCATGCCGCACTGAACAACACCATGCCGCACTGAACAACACCATCCCGCACTGAACAACACCATGCCGCACTGAACAACACCATGCCGCACTGAACAACACCATGCCGCACTTAACAACACCATGCCGCAGTGAACAACACCATGCCGCACTGAACAACAACATGCCGCACTGAACAACAACATGCCGCACTGAACAACACGACGCCGCACTGAACAACACTACGCCGCACAGAACAACACGACGCCGCACAGAATAACACAATACCGCACAGAACAACACCATGCCGCACAAACAGTTTTAGATAATATCACGTCGCAGTCATGCGACGCGGACATGACGTCAATAGGCGGAACTCACGGCAAAATTATAATCCGTGGGCGTGGCTTGCAACAGGAAGTAGGAAAGCGGCAATGCTGGCAAACAAGACACAGCGGTTAGTAACACGACGACTAACAAGACAAATATTTTTGTTTTCAGCTTGCAACTTGACCGTCTAGAGCGTACAAGGTAATTACAACTCATTGTTTTGAAAAATATGTTTTTTTGTAGCCCTGAAAAGCGAGGGAGTGTGGCATTTGGGAGGAACGTCGAACTCGGCGTCTGCTTCCAGCCACAGACGCCAAATTTCGACGATTATTTCGACTGGTCAACGTTTGTAAATTATTGCGTTGATTAAAAACTTTATTTAACTCTACTCTTAACTTTGCCGTTTCAGATATGCGGGTATTACACCGCGGAAATGACGTCAATAGGCTGAACTCTGGCCAAAATTCAAATCTGTGGGCGCAATGGCCTTGAGCGAGACAACGGATACAAACACGACGATTATCAACAGAAATATCTTTATTTTCTGCTTGCAAGTGGACCGTCTAGAGCGTACACGGTAAGTACAACTCATTGTGTTTAAAAAGATTTACGTTTGTGTAGTTTGCGTTGCGTTGTATCTGTGAATGTTGGTTGAGGCTAAATGTTAATGTTTAATTTCCTTCCTTTAGGTTCCACGGTGTTTGTTGGCTGTATGTTTTCCACTGCAAGAAGAGGCTCGTATCATTGACCAGCAGGAGCTACAATGGTGAGTACCCCTTTCGTCGTCCATTTATGTTAAACACTTCCTATTTCATGTCTAACAGTACTCGATTTAACAAATAACCATAAATAAATACAGTGTGGGCAGTCAAGTTAACATTTGTGATTATCCTGCCTAATATGTTTATCACAAATATGTCACTAATATGTTTATTTGTTTATCACAACACCTTTGGACCTTCAGCAATCGATTATTTCCCTTCATCTACATAGAGACAGAACGATGGTGTCTTAAACATCTCATTCATTTCACCAAATAACTTCACGCAGGTGGATAACGGCCGTCTCGGTCACGCTATGTTGCGTGATGCAGTTTTGAATAACCAAATGCATTTATTCAATGAATAAGTCAAGCTAGATCTATGTTTATGATGTTGTACGTTACGGTACCGATTGAAGTTGAGTCCGAAGCCAGTGGAAAACAGCGCTGCGTTTGTGCTCTCCAGGTACAAATGTTGTGATCTCTGACTGACGACCGGGCGAGACTCGAGTAAGAGATGTCCAAACGAGCTCCGGCAGGGCGGGTCAAGGCGGAGCGAACGGACGCCTTTCAGGCCGCCAATGACGAGCTGAGAGCCAAACTGATGGACGTCCAGTTAGAACTTCAGCAGGAGAAGAACAAGGTGAAAACCTCAACAGACAGACACTGCCTTCCTCCCTGCCTGCTTCCCTGCCTGCCTCCCTGCCTGCCTCCCTGCCTGCCTGCCTCCCTGCTTGCCTCCCTCCCGCCCTCCCTCCCTCCCTCCCTCCCAGTTTCCCCGATGTAGATTTGACATGCGTGTGCCATGACTGTGTCAGCCTACGTCAACAAATGCACCGAGGACGTCAGCACCACTAAGAATATCATCACCCGGGGCAACCAATGACCCTGGATGACTGAGGAGGTACGTCAAACGCTACGAGCGCGGAACTCTGCCTTCAAGTCTGGCGACAAGGAGACACTGAGGACAGCGAGAGCCAACTTGAACCGTGCCATCAGGGTAGCGAAGCGAGACCACAGTCGAAAAATTCAGGATCGTTTCCACGACGCCAACAACACCAGGAGTATGTGGCAAGGCATACGGGCGATTACAGACTACAACTCACCCTCCCCCCCCGGTGGGTGAAGTTGATGCTGACTTTCTAAATGGTCTAAATAACTTCTTTGGGAGGTTCGAGGCACTAAACGGCACTCCAGCAGTTAAAACTGTCCCCCATCAGGAATAGGAGGTACTCTGCCTTGACTCCGCCGATGTGTTGAAGACCCTGAGGAGAGTCAACCCCCGTAAGGCCCCTGGCCCCGACAACATTCCTGGGCGTGTGTTCAGGGAATGTGCAAGTCAGCTGGCTGGGGTCATCACAGACATTTTTAACACCTCGCTGGGCCAAGCCACAGTGCCAGCGTGCTTTAAGACTGCCTCCATCATTCCGGTGCCGAAGAAACCTCAAATCACCTCATTTAATGATTACCGGCCTGTTGCAATGACTCCGGTCATGATGAAGTGCTTCGAAAGGCTGCTTAAAGATCACATCGTTTCCAGACTACCCCCATTATTTGACCCGTTCCAGTTTGCCGACCGGCAAAACCGCTCCACTCAGGACGCCATCTCCTCCGTTCTTCACCTGAGCCTGGCTCACCTGGAGGAGAAGAACACCCATGTTCGGATGCTGTTCCTGGACTTCAGCTCAGCGTTTAACACCATCATCCCACAGCATCTAGTAGGAAAATTGGAACACCTGGGCTTCAACACCCCCCTTCGCAACTGGCTGCTAGACTTCCTCACCAACAGACCTCAGTCAGTCCGGGTCGGACAGAACACCTCTGATGTCATCACCCTCAGCACAGGCTCCCCTCAGGGCTGCGTCCTGAGCCCCCTGCTGTTCACCCTGATGACACACGACTGCGTCCCCAGGTTCACCACCAATCACATCGTGAAGTTCGCAGACGACACAACGGTGGTGGGGCTCATCAGAGACAACAACGACCTGGACTACAGAGAGGAGGTGGAGCAGCTGGTGGGCTGGTGCAGAGACAACAGCCTGATCCTGAATGTGGAGAAGATGAAGGAGATCATCGTCGACTTCAGGAAAAACCAGCCTCACCACGCTCCACTGATCATCAACAGCTAAGCTGTGGAGGTGGTCAGCAGCACCAAATTCCTGGGGGTCCACATCACAGAAGACCTCACCTGGACTATGAACACTACGGCACTGATCAAGAGGGCACAGAAGCGCTTGTACTTCCTGCGGAGGATGAGGAGAGCCCACCTGCCCCCACCCATCATGAGGACGTTCTACAGGAGCACCATAGAGAGCATTCTGACAAGCTGACTCTCTGTGTGGTGTGGAGGCTGCACCGCCTCCGATTGGAAGAACGTGAGGAGAGTGGTGAGGACAGCAGAGAGGATCATAGGGGCTCCTCTTCCCTCCATTCAGGACATTTCATCTCAGCGCTGCATGTCCCGTGCCCGTAACATCATCAATGACCCATCACACCCCCACCATGGACTGTTCTCCCTGCTGCCCTCTGGGAAGAGGTTTCGCACAATCCGCTGCAGGTCCACCAGGTTCTGCAACAGCTTTTTCCCTGCTGTCATCAGACTGTTGAACATTAGAACTGTTGAGCTCTAAACTGAACTCTGCATCACACATTCACAGAACTGTACTTTATGACACTACGGACCTCTATCTTGCACTATCTCGCACTACCAACTTTACTGAACTTGTGTAAACCCTTTAAATAGAAGTTTAATACATGGTTTAGCATTCCTCTGCACACTCTTGAATACTGTTTTGCCTACTTGCACTATTGCATAATTAGCACTGCTGCACTTTATACTTATTTGTAATATATATATATATACAGTATATGTATATATATATTTTCATAGGATATGTTACTTCTATTCAACTGCAATATCACTACTTTGTTGTAAGCCGTGTGCAACGAAATTTCGTTTTGTATGCACCATGTGCAGACAAGATGACAATAAAGTCATGTCAGGTCAGCTGTCTGGAGAGAGAGAGAAGTCAGGACCTGCGGGCGGAGCACCACCGTGCCACCACTGCCATGACGGAACTCAAAAGCAAACTCCATGAGGAGAAGCAGAAAGAGTTAGCCGTTACCAGGGAGACATTACTGCGGCAGCATGAAATGGAGCTGATGAGAGTGATCAAAATCAAAGATGGAGAGATCCAGCGACTGAATGCCTTGGTCCTCAGCCTGAGGGACGGCTCCATGGACAAGGTGATCCGCTCAATCCGTGTCTGACTATCCGCACGCCACGTCGGGCTCCGATGCGGCCGCTACCGTATTGTGTAGCTTGTCCCCAGTAAGCGTCGCGGCGCTCCGTTGCGGTCTCAACGGCCCGATGTGGCGCAATGTCTGCTCAGGTGAGGAGCGGGGGCGCTTTGCTGGCGGAAGTGGAGGAGACGCGGCGGTGTCGGGAGACCGAGCGGTGTCGCCTCCACCAGGAGCGCGGAAGAAGCCCTGGCAGCGGCCCAGCAGGCCTGGCAGTCCCGAGCGGCCGAGCTCCGATCGGCTCATCACCAGCATCGGGAGGAGCTGAGCCGAACCAAGAGAGACTGCGAGAGGGAGATCCGCCGACTGGTAGGACTGATCAGATGCGCGGTGCGTGGCTATGTTCCCAATTTCGTTGTATACCTGCAGTGCAATGACACCTAAGGCATTCTATTCTATTCTATTTCACAAGAAGAAAATGTCCGGTTGCTCGCTTCGCTTTTGTCACAGCAATGGTGTTCTAGTCGATTCAAGATAAAAATTGGCCGGTTGCTCTCTTTGTTTTTGTCACAATTCTGGCAAATGAGTTTGCCCGCCTGCCTGAGCGCTCCCCGTTTGTACATCCAGATGGATGAGATCAAGCTGAAAGACAGAGCGGTTAGTGTTTTGGATAAATCCCTGGGGCCGGCCACGTCCACCGCCTTCAGCTGCAGACTCAGGCTGCCGAGCAGCAGATCGCTGCCCTGAGGGATTCCCAAAGGGCGGGCCTAAACTACCCTGGAAGTGGGGTCAACGGCGCTACTAGCAATCCTCTTCATAGCGTAAGCCACCTCATCACACACTTGCAGTACGCATGACTTAGTTCGTTGCTGGAGGAAGGTAGCACAAAAACAGTTTTGAACTTTGAACGAGTGGTTGTGTGTGTGTGTTGCGGGGCGTTTTCAGTCTCAGGAGGATCGGGACACGCGAAGGTTTCATCTGAAAATCGCTGAGCTCAGCGCAGTCATCAGGAAACTGGAGGATCGAAACGCCCTGCTTTCTGAAGAGCGCAATGAACTGGTAATTTATTGACGGCACGCTTGAAGGTTTGCGCTACGTTTGATGCGCGCCATCCAGCAAGGCACCCATTGCGCTTGCTTATTAGTTGAGCGGCGCGGCGAGTCGGTTGCCTGGTAGATGTCTTTTATTGGGAGCCAAAGCCACGATTCCGTTCAAACCGATGCAAAAGGAATGGATACGTTCTGGCCCGCGTGTTGTGCGTCTTTCGCATCCCGCACTTCATGCTTGCAGCTTAAGCGACTGAGAGAAACAGAAAGCCAGTTTCTGCCACTCCTGTACAAAAACAAACGCCTGAGCAGGAAGAATGAAGAACTCTCACTGGTGCTGTGTCGCCTTGAAAACAAAGTGCGCTTTGTCACCCAGGAGAACGAGGAGATGGCAAGCTTGGTAAGTCGACGCGGACAACGGCGGCGTGCCAACAGAGTCCACTGCATTTGTGTTCCACAGAGAAGGCCTAGTTCGCTCAATGACCTGGAGCGCGGTTGCGGCCAGCAGGACGGTGAAATGGAGTTCCTTCAAGTTGTGGAGCAGCGGCACATCATCGACGACTTGTCCAAGGTCTTCAGGCAGGTGACTCGGTGCACGTACGGCAGCGCCGCGCTCGCTCGCTGTCGCCAGGAAACCTTTTCCGTCCAAAGCTTGGCCGGCGGCCGCCATCCAAAAAATTGGCCCCTTAAATTCCGACCTTTCAAGCAGGAGCATTGTGCGCACGCGTTTGAACACGCTTTAGACTTGTTTTGCCGTTTTCAGCAGCTCAAAGCTCCCGTTTTGTCAGCGCCTTTGCCAGTCGCTGTGCGCTGAAAACGACGGACTCGCCCGGCTGCTCAGCCCGTCAACCATGAGCCGCGAGCGCGACGTCATTGTCCGTAGGCAGCTAGTGGCAAAATGCACCCTGTTAGAGTTGCGCTCGCTCCAACTTATTTTGCAAGAACCACACGGGAGACAAGTAAGTTCTTTTGGACACCTGCAGGTGGAGAGTCCATCCGTTGTACGAATGAAGTCTGACTCTCGGCTCCTGCACGAGCATTTTTATTAAGAGAAACAGGGTGGGTGTAAGAGTGGATTGAATAGAGAAAGCCCTTGACCTCTAGTCAAAACATAGCAAGGGATGTTTTACGACTTTGTGTAGGAAGGGATAAGCGATAAGGATAAATAAGGGATAAATAATATTATTTATTACAGGTTGCAGTCAAAGTCAAAGCAACATAATCATACGATAAAGATAATCTGGAAAACCCTGACACACCCTGTAGTTGTCACTTTTGGAAAAGACGAGCGTCCCTCCAATCATCGCCGGTGACGGGTTTTTCAGGCTCTGGAGACAGGAGCTCATGTCAGAAATGTCATCGTGAGTCGCGTTTGTTTCTGCGCCGGAGCCGTTCGTTCCCTTTGCATCCAAAGAATCTCAAAGGCGGATTATTTGTGTCGACAGGAGAGAGATTTGCTGCTACGATACCGACGTCGACAATCTCTGAGGAGGAACAAAGCGTGAGGTCCTGCAAGGTGAGTCTGTTTGTTTGCGGCTGCTTGGTGTTGCGCAAGATGAAATGGCCTTTTTCTCGCTATCGTTCCTCTCGTCGATTCATCGTGAGGTGTCGCTTCAGTTTGTTCAGAGAGATGTTTGCTTCCGCGCCCGCAGGTCATCGAAACATTTTACGGCTACGACGAAGACGTGTTGGTGGACTCGGACGGATCGTCCTTGTCTTTTCACACCGACAGAACCCCCGACACGGAACCCGAAGAGGTAGCCCGCCATTTCTGCCAGCGTATTGGCGCCAAACATTCCTCTTCAGCCTGGAATCGGACTCGTCTTTGCGTCGCGGGTGCTTTGTCGCCGGTCTGACTGATTCTGGTACTAGTGCTGTGTTGCATTGGTGTGTGCATGAGGAGGCGGAGCTTCGCTACCGCCAGCTGACGCAAGAATATCAAGCGCTGCAACGAGCCTACGCTCTGCTAGCCCAGACCAGCGGAGGGGACTACGACGCCGAGAAGGAGATCAAGGTGGCGCCCCTTCCCGCAACCCCCGGCCGGGTCGCAGCCTCCCCGTTCTCACCCAGCCTCGGGTGTTCTCTGGTCTGAAAGGAGGAGGAGGAGCCTCCCTCCTCCTCCTTTCAGACCAGAGAAAAGCTGATGATAGTGTCAAACGCACCTCTTTCAATAAGGTGCCCCCGGCTTCCCGGTAACGGGTTTGTCTTAGCCGGGTTCGGAGATTCGTCCGTAATCTAACCACCCGAGTTAAATTAACTCCACCGGAATCAATCTAATTTCTGTACGACGCCAATCCCTCTCAAGTCACCCTAAGCTCGAGCCGAGTAACTCAATTCGAGGCAAGACTTCGAAGTGACCGCATCGTATTGATGGCTCCCCGCTAATGTTTGAAGTTCTTATTATGTTACGGATATTTTTAGATGTCTTTGTTAAGACCTCAGGGATTCGTTTGTATAGCGCACCCTAGCACTAGTTTTGCCGAAGTAAATGTTGATATGGGTCCGTTCTACTTGGTCGCTCAAGCAGCGAGCCGACCAACTTGTTTATTCGAAAGAGAATCGAATTAATAAAAGTGTGACAATAATAGCATTTAAGGAGAAAATTAATGCACTTTACGTTATTAATTCAAACTTCTTATATGTAGATCTAGCACTTAACTGTCGGCGTGCTTCACCCCACTTGATTGCTTTAAAAAGAATAACAACTTTCTTAAAACGAATAAAAATGTCTTACTCTATTTAGATTTGCCCAGTAATTAATTTGGAAGGCAAGTCTATTTTTCGATCGTGTCCTGTTTAACTTTTGACGCGGCCCGACAAAATTAAGAACTGGGCCGCGCCCGACGGACAATCGAAATACTTTTATCCTTCACCAACTCAAATGATCTATTTTAACCATCGTCGTTATTTTATTTAGAGGAAGTAAATTTTCAAACGAATTCACTTTTGACGAAATTCACTCTTCCCTTAAATATCTACGAAGGTTATTTAATTCTCTAACATGTTCGGAGTTACTTTTTACGCGGCCCGTCAAAAGGGGAAACGGGCCTGCGCCCTTCAAATAATTAAATTACTTTCAGTTCTACACCAAACCGATAATCCGATTCAAACACTTCCGTTAATTTATTCAGACGAAGCAAACTTTCAAACGGATTGAAATTCACTCGTGTCTCAAATAACTACGAAAGTTATTCAATTCTCTAAAATTGTCTGATGTTACTTTTATTTATTACGGTCCTATGTTATACCATAATAACCCCCCGCACATTAATCAAATTGTCAAATCAACCCCGAACCATCGATTGTACATTCAGTACAAATCAGCGCACAACAAAGTAGATGAATATACACAACACATTTATTGAAGAAACATGAAATAGAATTACAAATCTTAATCACTCCAGAAACCGAACAATTTCACCCACTGATACCCGTGTTAATAAAATCATTCAATCCCAGAACAATTCGATTGCAAAACACAGTTCATGAAAGAGGGAATCAATTTTTAGCCAAGCAAAGAAATCAAGAAGTAAAAATCACATTTGTGCTTCTCCAAACAATTTATGTCACGCCACTATTCTCATAGTGACGGGTCCCTTGATCGAATTGACTAACAATATTGCTTTAAGCTGTTACAGAATACATTTTTAGCCAAGCAAAGAAATCAAAAAGTAAAAATCACATTTGTGCGTCCATGCGTGACTCACAATCCGACACCGTGTTCCTGTTTTATTTCTATTTTAACTTGCTTAGCTTATTTTGGCCCCTTTTTTGGTCTCATGTTTTGGTCTGGCGCCATCTTTTGGACAAATTTGGAATTTCAGCTCTGCCAATTTATTCCTGTGAACAATCCATATTTTACCATTTGCACCATCTCTTCCCCCCATGTTACATGACAGTAGAAATGGGTCACTATCAAAGCAGAGTAGCAGATCTGGAGTCAGCGCTGAAGCAACAAGGACAGGTAAGCTTATCAATGAGCACACCTTTTTCTCAGACAAAATAGCTACATTCTTCAGTCACTCATTCGTCTGGCATTACTGGAACAACCCCCCCCCCCCCCCCCCCCCCGAACGTGGCTGGGAAAATGCGGAGAAAAGCAAATGTCATTTTCCAGTCAACCAAAGAATTTGTGGATGAAAATGACACAACATTCCAAAGCTGTCCACGCGTTTGTCTCTTCTAGAATGTCAAGTGGGTGGAGGAGAAGCAGCTGCTGCGTCAGAGCAATCAGCAGTTGGCCGAAAAGGTGACGGAAAGAAAGGCGCTGGGCGGAGTCGCTTGGCGTCACACCCGTCCGGAAGCCCTGCAGATGAGGTCTGACTGTCTTTTCAGGTCAGGCGGATGGAGGCGGAAGAAGCGCGTCTGAAAGAGCACATCCAGGATATCCGAGACCAAAACGAACTGCTTGAGTTCCGCATCCTGGAGCTGGAGGTGGGAAGACTCGCACAAGCGTGTTGAGGCCAGAGATGTGACGGACGGACGGACGGACGGACGGACGGACGGACGGACGGACGGACGGATGCATGCCTCTGCCTTTCAGGAGAGGGAGTGGCGCTCCCCCGTCTTGAAGTTTCTGCAAGTCCGTTTCCCAGACGGCCTCAGCCCTTTGCAGATCTACTGCGAGGCCGACGGCGTGAGCGTACGTAAGGCGTCCCTCGCAACCCTAACCTTAACCTGAGGTCCCAGAACACCTTACATTGCTCCTTGCGCCTTTCCCCAGGACATCGTCATCAGTGATCTGATGAAGAAGCTGGACATCCTGGGCGATAACGGCGTAAGTGTATGTCGAACTCCTTATGTTCGCACTCCACGAGACTCGGCGGCTCAAATGTGACTTTTGGAAGGCTTTGCGCTGAAAGAACCTTGTTGACGCTGTGCCTTTGGGCTCTTGCAGAATCTCACCAACGAGGAGCAGGTGGTCGTGATTCACGCCAGGACCCTTCCCACCCTAGCCGAGAAGGTAACGCGCACGTCCACGCACGCTCTCGCATTCTGCTTATGTGACAGCAGCCTTTCCTCAGTGGTTAGAATACATCAAAGTGACCAAGTCAGCACTTCAACAGAAGATGTTGGACATTGAAAGTGAGAAGGTAGACAGACACGCGACATCAGCCAAGGGGAACTCGGGGCAATGTGCCCCAACAATTCTGACCTTGAGCTGTGCTGGGATATGTTCTGCAACCAGAAGGGCTACCTGGATGAAGAGTTGGACTTCAGGAAGCGTTCCATGGACCAGGCTCATAAGGTAAGCCGCCCTCAAATCTCCCGCCGGACCACTGATGGACGAGGATTGCGGCCCAGAGGATCATGGAGCTGGAGGCCATGTTGTACGAGGCGCTACCGCAGCGGGACTGCCCCGCCACGGACGGCGAAAAAGCCAGCCACGCTGGCGTGAATGACGTGCTGACGGCGGATCAGAGACAAGAGCTTAGGAGCGCCGTGGACCAATGGAAGCGAGCCCTGATGTGGGAGTTGAGGGAGCGCGACGCTTGCATCCTCCAAGAGAGAATGGATCTGCTGCACAGCGCGCAACAGGTAAGGGCCCAAAGCCAGCCCGGCACTTACTTGCACGCTTACTGGCTTTTGAAGGCTACTTTCCATTTGTCCGTCCTAGAGGAACAAAGAGCTGAAAGAATTCATCGAAGCTCAGAAGAGACAAATCAAACAATTGGAGGAGAAGTTTCTGTTTCTCTTTCTAGTCTTCTCCTTGGCCTTCATTCTGTGGCCCTAACACCAGCTGGTGAGTGAGCTCCAGCGGCACCGCACTCGACACCTCCGATACACTGCCAGCCGGTCTCAGACGTTGGCAGACGCTCCGATGCCGACGTATACCCCCCGCCACGGTGACAGAGGCACCGCGTCACACCGGCGCTCATCCAATCAGAAGGCAGGAAAGGCAAATTCACATGCAGGGCACTCTTGAACCAGAAGAGAGCGCCACAAAAAACGGTTGTTGCCCCAAACGCGCACTAAAAAGGGTCAGAATAACAAGAGTCCCACCGGCCAGCCGGGGCCACCCGTCCATCCATTTCTTCAGGGGGGGAAAAAATTGGAGTCACCGGTGAGTACATTTTGCATTTAGCTCTGCTTTTCTGCTTCTGTCTTCAAGTGTGTGGCATCCTGCGACCAAAGATTCAGCCAACCCCAAAGCGGTTGACCTCAACGTCCCACCACCATTCCTACCAGAGCAGGTGACGTGATGCTTTGGACATCCTTCCGTCTCAGATGCCCAAAAGTACTCTTTGCCACATCTGCGGCAATACGGTGTCTTTTCAAAGGTGCAAATAAATCCAGCGTGGGCGGAACACGCACGTCTTCGGTTTTTCCCGCTTTGTTTGTGTGACAGCTGTTGTGAAAATTTTACACAAATAAAGTTGTATAGTACAGGTTTGGCCAAGCCGCAACTCCCGAACCGCATGCGGCTCTTTTATGTTCATATCAACATTTGTGTGTGTGTGTGTAGGTGTGTGTGTGTGTGTGTGGGGGGGGGGGGGGGGGTTGTGCGTGTTGGCTTCACTTGAGTTCAATTTAGTATTTTCGTCAAAAGCGCATGTGGTGAAATTCCACAAAGTAGGATGGGCAAACACATTCCAGTAAACTATTAGTGTCAATTGGGCTCTCGAAATGGCAGGGAAAAGATGCACAGCAAAACGAAAATATGTAGATGAACACAGGACGTTTTTATCAGAGTGGGAAAGTTTCTATTTTTTGTTGAACGTGATGGCAAACCATTCTGCCTGATACGTCAGACCTCAGCGCATTTCAAAGATTCAAATCTTCAGCGCCATGCACTTCAGCTCACTCCATGCTAACATTGATCAGGCGTCGAACCCGCAACATCATGCTTAAGAGGTGGACATGCTAACCAGTGCGCCATTATGTCAACGCATACAGTGCCGTGAAAAAGTTTGTGAACCCTTAGGATTTTACAATATATTTGCACTTTTTTTAAAGAAATGACGGTGACAAGTTTACAAAAGTGTTACAGGATATTGACACAAGGCTAGTTAGCATTGACACAAATCTGCAAAACCCTGTTTTAACAGGAAGCATAAGAAAATAGCAAAAAAATCAAAACACAGGTGTGAATAAGTTTGTGAACCTTTCCACCTATAGAAGTTAAAACTGACTGTGTGACATGTCTTTCAATACTAGATGACTTCGGGTAATTTCATGTGACTTGACAGACCTTAAAGCCACACTTGTTGTATACTCACCTGAATGTACTTGTCATTTAGTAGAGCTATACCTGCGTGGACACAAACATTACAAATCTAGCAATGGGAAGATCTAAAGAGCTGTCTCCAGACCACAGAGGAGCAATAATTGCAGCTCACAAATCTGGAAAAGGTTACAAAACCATAGCCAAAGATCTGCAGCTACATGTTTCAACTGTAAGACAAGTGATTTACAAGTACCAAGAACATGGAGTAACTACTTCACTTCGAAGATCTGGTCGTCCAAGGAAGATAACAGGCAGAGCAGAAAGAGAGATGGTGAGAGAAGTCACTGATAACCCCAGACTTACCTCTAGAGACCTTCAGAAATCTCTCTCAAGCAAAGGAATTGAAGTTCATGACAGCACCATCAGAAAAAGACTGGCTCAGAATAACCTTCATGGAAGGGTAGCAAGGAAGAAGCCATTACTATCAAAAAAGAATATTGCAGCTCGGTTAAAATTTGCTCAAGAGCACATAGGAAAGCCTCAAGAATTTTGGAACAACATTTTATGGACTGATGAATCTAAAATAGAACTTTTTGGCCAAAATCAAAACAGATTTGTTTGGAGACGACCAAACACAGCTTATCAACAAAAGCACCTCATCCCTACTGTAAAACATGGAGGAGGACGAGTACTCGTATGGGGCTGCTTTGCAGCAGCAGGACCAGGGCAACTTACCATCATAGAAGGAATCATGAATTCCGAGGTTTACCAAAATATTCTGGAAGAAAACGTTAAACCGTCTGTAAAGAAGCTCAAGTTAGGAAGAAACTGGATGCTGCAACAGGACAATGATCCAAAGCATGCAAGTAAATCAACATCGGAATGGCTCAAAAAGAAAAAATTCAATGTTCTGGAGTGGCCCAGTCAAAGTCCAGACTTAAATCCGATAGAAATGTTGTGGTCGGACCTGAAAAAAGCAGTGCACCAAAGAAAACCATCAAACCTTGGACAACTGAAGCAGTTCTGCAGGGAGGAGTGGCCCAAAATCTCCCCAGCTCGATGTGAGAGACTCGTCAGTACTTACAAGAAAAGATTGCAAGAAGTCATTGCTGCTAAAGGAGGTGCAACAAGCTATTAACTCTGACTGTTGGCAAGGGTTCACAAACTTATTCACAACTGCGTTTTCATTATTTTGTTATTCTTGTGTGTTTATAGTTAAAATATAGTCCTATTAATTTGTATTCAGCCATAATGGCAATGTGTCACCATTCTGTAACACTATTGTGAACTTGTCTCCGTTATTTCTTTAAAAAAATGCAAATATATTGTAAAATCCTAAGGGTTCACAAACTTTTTCACGGCACTGTAACAACTGTAAGAACTTCCGCCGGAATTCAAATCCGCGGGGAGAGTTAACTTGTTTAAAAGGGAGTGGGCAGAAGAATTATTTAATTTATTTAAATCTATTTGGAGTGTGCGCCATTATGTCAATGCATAACAACTGTAAGTCTACTAAACAAAACAGCGGTTGCTATATGACGTCTGCCACGTCGTGGTCACGTGACGCGGACGTGACGTCGACGCCTACTTTACATCCCACCGATCACAGGACCCCTCGGCTGCATAACCGCGCCCCCTTCCCAACCAATCGGATTTGCTATACGCGAAAACGACGCCAATGGGCGGGCTCTTCCGCCAGAATTTAAATCCGTGGGCGTGGCTCGCAACAGGAAGTAGGAAAATGGCGATGTTGACAAAGACACAGCGGATGGTAACATACGACTAACGAGAGAAATATTTTTATTTACTGCTTGCAACTGGACCGTCCAGAGCGTACACGGTAAGTACAACTAATCGTTTTTAAAAAGAAGTACTTTTGTTGCCCTGAAAAGCGAGTGAGTGTGGCGTTTGGGGGGAACGTCGAATTTCGACGATTCTTTCTGGTCAACGGTTGTAAATGATTGCGTTGATTAAAAAAGAAAACTTGATGTAACTCTACTTTTAACTGCCGTTTCAGATAAGCGGGTATTACGTCGCAGTCATGTGCCGCGGATATGACGTAATTGGCTGAACTTCCACCAAAATTCAAATCTGTTGGCGCGATGGCCGTGAGCCACTGAGCAACGACGAATATCAACAGAAATATCTTTATTTTCTGCTTGCAACTGGACCGTCTACAGCGTACACGGTAAGTAACACTCATTGTGTTTAAAGAGATTTACGTTTGTAATAGCAACGTGTAGCTGAGGCGCTAGCAGAAGTGTAGCCGCGTTGCGTTGTACGTGTGAATATTGGTCCAGGCGAAATGTTAATGTTTAATTTCATTCCTTTAGGTTCCACGGTGTTTGTTGGCTGCAAGTTTTCCACTGCAAGAAGAGGCTCGTATCATTGACCAGGAGCGAGCTACAACGGTGAGTAGCCATAACATTTATGTTAAACACTTCCTATTTCATGTCTAACAGTACTTGATTTAACAAATAACCATAAATAAATACAGTGTGGGCACTGAAGTTA
Organism: Syngnathus scovelli; assembly: GCF_024217435.2. NCBI lineage: Eukaryota > Metazoa > Chordata > Actinopteri > Syngnathiformes > Syngnathidae > Syngnathus > Syngnathus scovelli. The sequence continues at coordinate 160,291 of NW_026061604.1, read as the reverse complement.
ACATATGTGATTATACTGCCTAATCTGTCACCGAGTATATTGTTGCAAAGTAATATAAGATCCAAAGTTGTAATTCAGAATAGTTTTCAAAAGAAGGCCATTAGAATTATATACAAGTCTGATTACCCTGAACATAACAACAAGCTATTAATTAAATCACAAATTCTTCAATTCAAAGATTTGGTAGATTATCAGAATAATAATGTCTAACAGTAATTGATTTAACACATCACGATAAGTAGATTGAGTGTGGGCACTCTCAAATTAACATATGTGATTATACTGCCTAATCTGTTACAGAGTATGTTGTTGCCAAGTAATGTAGAATAGATCCAAAGTAGTAATCCAGAATAGTTTTGAAAAGGCCATTAGAATAATAAACAAATCTGATTACCTTGAACATAATAGTTAAGTGTTGAATATGTCCTATGAAGTCAAAATTTGGCACCATCATGTGGTGAAATTTGGAATTGCATCACATCCAATTTTGCCTGGGAACAAACAGATTAAATAAATCTTAGACTTAAATAAGCCACTCCTTCTCAAACAAGTAAACTCTGCCCATTTTGCGCAGTAGATGTTCTGTTAATATCTAGTATTTATACAAAGTCATAATTTAAATTGCTTTTAACCTTCATTCATCGCTTCAACCAACATTACTCGCTCTTATTACCAACTTGTATCGATTTAACTGAGCGTTTAATACTTCCTATCAGGTCTCAAGTCAAGATTTGGCAAAATACAATTTCAGCAAATCCAATTTTGCCAGGCAACAAAAAGAGATTAAATAAACTAAATAAGTCTTCTTCCCATTAAATAAATCAGAAAAGTCTGTCTTGCAACCAGTCCTCTTCAAACAAGTAAAGTCTGCCCGTTTTGTGCCGTAAATTTTGTGTCTATGCCTAGTATTTATACAAAATCATAATTTAAACGACTTCATTCCTTCATTCACTTTGGAAATTTGGAATTGCAGCAAATCGAATTTTGCCAGGGAACAAAAATAGATCAATTAAACTAAATAAGTCTTCTTCCCATTAAATAAATTAAAAAAGTCTGTCTTGTAACCAGTCCTTTTCAAACAAGTAAAGTCTGCCCATTTTGTGCCGTAGATTTTGTGTTTATGCCTAGTATTTATACAAAATCATAATTTAAAGGATTTCATTCCTTCATTCACTTTGGAAATTTGGAATTGCAGCACATCAAATTTTGCCTGGGAAGAAAAGTAGATTAAATAAATTTAATAAGTCTTACTACTTCCCAATAAATAAATTAAATACGTCTTACTTGTTCCCACTCCTTTTCAAAAAAGTAGTTTAAAACGAGGGCCCTTCACTCAACCTTTAACCTCAACACCGCACATCACATTGTGTTGTATCTGTGAATGTTGGTTGTGGCCAAATGATAGTTTTCTTTCATTCGTTTAGGTTCCACGGTGTTTGTTGGCTATATGTTTTCCACTGTCAGAAGGATGAAAATACAAAGTACAACGCTTGGACGTGGGCGACGACGTCACCGGTGAGTCCTTCCTTCCTATTTATTTACCTTCTAGGTGCTAGGTGCCGCACTGAACAACATTATGCCGCACTGAACAACATTATGCCGCACTGAACAACACCATGCCGCACTGAACAACACCATGCCGCACTGAACAACATTATGCCGCACTGAACACCATGCCGCACTGAACAACACCATCCCGCACTGAACAACACCATCCCGCACTGAACAACACCATCCCGCACTGAACAACACCATGCCGCACTGAACAACACCATGCCGCACTGAACAACACCATGCCGCACTGAACAACACCATGCCGCACTGAACAACACCATGCCGCACTGAACAACACCATGCCGCACTGAACAACACCATCCCGCACTGAACAACATTATGCCGCACTGAACAACATTATGCCGCACTGAACAACATTATGCCGCACTGAACAACATTATGCCGCACTGAACAACACCATGCCGCACTGAACAACATCATGCCGCACTGAACAACATTATGCCGCACTGAACAACACCATGCCGCACTGAACAACACCATGCCGCACTGAACAACACCATGCCGCACTGAACAACACCATGCCGCACTGAACAACACCATGCCGCACTGAACAACACCATCCCGCACTAAACAACACCATGCCGCACTGAACAACACCATGCCGCACTGAACAACACCATCCCGCACTGAACAACACCATGCCGCACTGAACAACACCATGCCGCACTGAACAACACCATGCCGCACTGAACAACACCATCCCGCACTGAACTACACCATGCCGCACTTAACAACACCATGCCGCACTGAACAACACCATGCCGCACTGAAGAGCACCATGCCGCACTGAACAACACCATGCCGCACTGAACTACACCATGCCGCACTGAACAACACCATGCCGCACTTAACAACACCATGCCGCACTGAACAACACCATGCCGCACTGAACAACACCATGCCGCACTGAACTACACCATGCCATACTGAACAACATGACGCCGCACTGAACAACACGACGCCGCACAGAACAACACGACGCCGCACAGAATAACACAATACCGCACAAAACAACACAATACCGCACAAACAGTTTTAGATAATATTATGTCGCAGTCATGTGACGCGGACATGATGTCAATAGGCGGAACTCACGGCAAAATTATAATCCGTGGGCGTGACTTGCAACAGGAAGTAGGAAAGCGGCAATGCTTGCAAACAAGACACAGCGGTTAGTAACACGACAACTAACAAGACAAATATTTTTGTTTTCAGCTTGCAACTTGACCGTCTAGAGCGTACAAGGTAATTACAACTCGTTGTTTTGAAAAATATGTTTTTTTGTGTAGCCCTGAAAAGCGAGGGAGTGTGGCGTTTGGGAGGAACGTCGAACTCGGCGTCTGCTTCCAGCCACAGATGCCAAATTTCGACGATTATTTCGACTGGTCAACGGTTGTAAATTATTGCGTTGATTAAAAACTTATCCTCGGTTATCCGTGGCTAAAACACCACAACCCTGCAATAAACTGGGAGTCAGGGGAGATAAAGGGGTGGGCATCCCAGTGCCAAGTATCGTGTGTCAAACCGAACCCTTCGATCGAGTCCCCATGCACTTCTCCCTCGGACTTTGCGTCTCCTGAACCAGAGTTCAGAGCTCCGGATCTAAACCAAGTACCCAAATGCTACCATCAACTTGCGGAGGTATTTAGCAAAGCCAAGGCGAGCTCCTTACCACCCCACCGTCCCTACGACTGCGCCATAGACCTATTGCTCGGTGCTTCGATCCCCAAGGGGAGACTTTATTCCCTTTCGGGCCCCGAAAAGAAGGCCTTAAATGACTATATTGACGCGTCACTTAAAGCGGGTCTGATCATGCCGTCATCATCGCCTGCAGGGGCCGGGTTTTTCTTTGTGGGGAAGAAAGACGGAACCCTGCGCCCCTGCATAGATTACAGTCCCCTCAACCAGATCACTATAAAGAATCGGTACCCCCTCCCACTCATGTCGGCCGTGTTTGATCAGTTGCAGCAGGCTCGGGTATTCACCAAGTTAGATTTGCGTAACGCGTATCACCTCGTGCGCATTCGGGAAGGTGATGAGTGGAAGACGGGCTTCAACACCCCCTGGGGACACTTTGAATACCGGGTAATGCCGTTCGGCCTCACCAATGCCCCCGCGGTCTTCCAGGCCATGATCAATGACGTTCTGAGTGATTTCTTAGACCACTTTGTTTTCGTTTACTTGGATGACATCTTAATTTATTCACCAGATTTGAGGACCCATGAGAGTCATGTTAAGTCGGTCCTGCAACGGCTCCTGGACCATCGACTTTATGTAAAGGCCGAAAAGAGCGAGTTCCATGCAGAAACGATATCGTTCCTTGGCTTCATCATAGCCCCAGGGAAGGTCCAGATGGACCCAGCCAAAGTAAGCGCGGTGACCCAATGGCCGGTACCGGATAGCCGCAAAAGAGTGCAGCAATTTCTGGGATTTGCTAACTTTTATAGACGATTCATACGAGGCTTCAGCGCCACCGCGGCTCCCCTGCACGCTCTCACCTCCCCGACAGTTCCGTTTCGCTGGACGGCGGAGGCTGAAGCCGCCTTCCAGGAGCTGAAGAGGCGGTTCACCACCGCTCCAATCCTTACCTTGCCCGACCCATCTCGTCAGTTCGTGGTGGAGGTTGATGCCTCCAGTCAGGGAATCGGCGCCATCCTGTCTCAGAGATCCCAGGTCGACAACAAGCTCCATCCATGCGCCTTTTTGTCCCGACGGCTGACCCCTGCGGAGCAGAACTATGACGTCGGAGATCGGGAATTGTTAGCAAATTCAAAAAGGCTCTTGAAGAATGGAGACACTGGCTGGAGGGAGCCCAACACCCCTTTCTGGTTTGGACCGATCACAAGAACCTGCAATATATCAAGGAGGCCAAGCGATTGAACTCCCGCCAGGCTTGTTGGTCCCTCTTCTTTAACCGTTTCCATTTCACGTTGTCTTACAGACCGGGGGCCAAGAACACCAAACCTGATGCGCTGTCACGCATCTACAGCCCAGACCCGGTGTCCACAGAGCCAGAGCCCATTCTCCCCCCTCACTGCGTGGTGGGAGCCGTAACCTGGCCCATAGAGGACTTGGTGAAGCGGGCAAACCACGATGATCCACCCCCTAGGGGAAGTCCCGAGAATAGACTGTTTGTTCCGCCCCAACTACGATCCCAAGTGATCCACTGGGCGCACACCTCCCGGCTCACGTGTCACCCGGGCGTGCGAAGAACCCTGCACGTCATCCAACAAAGATTCTGGTGGCCCTCCATGGGGGCGGACGTCCGGGAGTATGTTGCAGCCTGTTCCATCTGTGCGCGGAGTAAGAACACTCCGGGCCGCCGTGTGGGGTTGCTGCAGCCTCTCTCCATTCCCTCTCGACCATGGGCCGACATCTCTGTGGATTTTGTCACGGGACTGCCGGTGTCTAGCGGTAAGACGACGATACTCACCGTCGTGGATAGGTTCTCCAAGATGGCCCACTTCATTGCCCTGCCCAAATTACCTTCGGCCAAACGTACGGCAGTAGTTCTCATGGACCACGTCTGCAGGATTCATGGATTTCCTCGGACGTCGTGTCAGATAGGGGCCCCCAGTTCGTGTCCCGCTTTTGGAGGGCTTTCTGCAAGCTTATAGGGGCCACCGTGAGCCTCACTTCGGGCTACCACCCGGAAGCGAACGGCCAAGCAGAACGCATTAACCAACAGCTGGAAATGGGCCTCCGCTGTTTGGTAACCCAGAACCCCTCGTCGTGGAGTCAAAACTTGACCTGGGTAGAGTACGCCCATAACTCCCTTCCCATCACAGCGACCGGGATGTCCCCCTTCATGTGCGTCTTTGGATACCAGCCCCCGCTCTTCCCCGACAGCGAGCCGGAGGTGTCAGTTACCTCGGCGTGCGCCGTGGTGAGACGCTGTCGGCGCATCTGGGCAGCGGCAAGGGCCATACTGGTCCGCCAGGGCGACAGGGTGAAGAGGATGGCTGACCGGAGACGTCGTCCGGCACCTGTCTACCGGCCCGGCCAGCGGGTCTGGCTGTCCGCCCGGGACCTTCCCCTCCAGGTGGGCTCCAGGAAGCTGGCCCCCCGTTTTGTAGGGCCGTTTCCGATCTCCAAGGTCGTCGGTCCAGCGGCTGTGCGACTCTGTCTGCCTCGGTCCCTTGCGGTGCATCCCACCTTCCACGTCGGGAAGGTCAAGCCGGTTAGGGAGAGTGGGATGGTGCCGGCTCCCGCGGCACCCCCGCCTACGCGGACGGTGGGGGGTGGGCCTACCTACACAGTTAAGAAGTTGCTGGACGTGCGCCGGAAAGGCCGGGGCTGGCAGTTCCTGGTGGACTGGGAGGGTTACGGGCCAGAGGAGCGGCAATGGGTGCCGCGTAGCTATATCCTGGATCCCGGGCTACTAGATGACTTTTACGTGGCTCACCCCGATGCTCCGGGTCCGTCTGGGATCCGGCCCTAGAGGGGGGGGTTATGTCATGCTGTCATGTGTCGTCCGGATCACTTCCTGTTTTATTGTGTGATTTTCCTCTCGTTCCAGTCGGTGTGTCCTTCCCCTGTGCGTCCGGTCACGTGAACCCCTGATTCCAAGTGTGTGCACCTGCGTCAATGACCAACTGTCTTCACCTGTGTTCCCCTCCTGTGTCCATATAACCCGCGTCTTTCCCAGTATCCAGTGCCAGTGCGTCTTGCCTTGTAAGAACACTAGCGATCACGAAACCCTCGAGTTCCACGTACAAGCCTTGTTTGAGCGACTTTGATCCCCGATGTTAACTTGGTTACATCGCTATCTTGTTTTTGTATTTCCCTCGGTTCGAGGTGCTTTGATTTCCCCTTTTTCTCCCTCGGTTCGAGGCGCCTTAGTTTTCCCTTTTTTCCCTCCTATTGAGGCGTTTTTTGTTCGACTATCAGTGGAGACAATAAAAGCCTTTTTGGACATTGAAGTCTCTGCATTCGAGTCCTCTCCCTGCTCTGCACCTGACATAAACTAAAAAGTGGTTGAAAGTAAAAGTTTACACTATCAAAAAAACAATACTTACCTGGATAACCTGAAACAGAAAAACACACAGTTATACTTACCTATGCCGAGTTCACATATTCACACCCAATCGGTACCTGCAAGAAAAGAGCAAAAACAACAAGTTAATAAGCTAAAATGAGTAGATGGAAAATTATCCGGAACGAAACGCAAATTGCTGACATGAAACACATATAAGGACCGCTCGGAGCAGGAAATTCAGTCTCGATGCGGCCATGAAGGAGGAAACAGCTCCACATGCAACAAAACTAAATTTAGCTTCCATTCCCGTGTGCCAGACCTGAGGAAGGCACAAAAGATGCCGGAACGTTGTCGATGGCCACACGGAGGAAATAAAAGGGAGCGCAAACTAGCGCCGATAGGAAAACAATTAGACGCAAAATTATAATTTACCCACGCTCTACCCAGATAGGAGAGCGGATGGATGCCGCACAGAGCAAGATGCTCTCGCTCCACCCAGATAGGGGAGTCGATGAATTAAGTGCGAGGTACGACTAATTTGACCGCAAATGCAGCTGTCAATCTATCATGCCAAGTCGAGACTCATTTATTACATATATAACAAAGGCGACCGGATAGGCAAAGTGCAAACACAAAAACAAACAACAAATACAAAGCAAATACATGTTTATTAAGCCCAACTTGGCCTGACCAGCATGGTTGGCGCAGCCACGACGGACAGGTTGCTCTGGGGCTGGATGTGGGACGTGGGCGTGGATGGTAGGACCGTGCCTTTGCTCCTCTCCTTCGGGGGAGGAACTCCCTTCTTAATCCTAACTCGCCTGTGCCACCTCCACTGCCCCCCCACGTTTCCAGTTTCCATTGAGCTCCTGCTGCGTCTGTGCGCTGTCCCCTAAACCGATCCTACCCTAACCCTAACCTAACCCCAAACCCTAACCCCAACCCTAACCCTAATCCAAATCCCTCCCTGACTCCCATTATGAAAAAAATTTCAACCTGCAAGTCAAAAAATGGAAATTAAGAAGTCAAAAATTTGAACACAAACACGAAATTGAATATAAACTAAAAAGTGGTTGAAAGTAAAAATTTACACTATCAAAAAAACAATACTTACCTGGATAACCTGAAACAGAAAAACACACAGTTATACTTAACTATGCCGAGTTCACATATTCACACCCAATCGGTACCTGCAAGAAAAGAGCAAAAACAACAAGTTAATAAGCTAAAATGAGTAGATGGAAAATTATCCGGAACGAAACGCAAATTGCTGACATGAAACACATATAAGGACTGCTCGGAGCAGGAAATTCAGTCTCGATGCGGCCATGAAGGAGGAAACAGCTCCACATGCAACGAAACTAAATTTAGCTGCAATTCCCGTGTGCCAGACCTGAGGAAGGCACAAAAGATGCCGAAACGTTGTCGATGGCCACACGGAGGAAATAAAAGGGAGCGCAAACTAGCGCCGATAGGAAAACAATTAGGTGCAAAATTATAATTTACTCACGCTCTACCCAGATAGGAGCCAACTTGGCCTGATCAGCATGGCTGGCGCAGCCACGACGGACAGGGTGCTCTGGGGCTATTTTCTGGCACTAAGGTCATTTCTGCCTACAAGCGGAACAAGAGTCTGGCAGATATTTTGATCCGGGCAAAATTGCCAACATTGAAGTGGGACAAACCCTTATTGTTGGACACTCAATTCAAGAGACTAAATTTCATTAAAAATATAGAAACGGGAACAGTATTTGGAATTGACCAGGGAATCAACCCAAAATCTAGAAATTGTGTTTATGTTATTTTTTGTAACAAATGTGGGATCCAATATGTTGGCGAATCACGAAACAATTTGTCCACACGCATGTATCAGCATCGGTATAATGTGAAGAACAAGAAAGAAATGGACACACCCTTAGTTAAACATGTTGTTGATCATGGTATGGCCTCAATGAGAATGGCGGGATTACAAAGGAACATTAATTGGACAGACATAGAAAGAAAAGGGAGGGAACGATATTGGATATTTACATTGGGAACTAGGGAGCCAATTGGACTAAACATTAAGCATTGAAGATTCACCATACACCACTTGATTTGGATCCTTACTACAATCCCATCCCTAACCCCAATCCCTACTCCTTACCCATAATCCTAACCTAACCCCAATCGCTACTCCTTACCCATAATCCTAACCTAACCCCAAACCTAATCCTAACCCTAACCCTAACCCTACCCTAACCCTAACCCTAACCCTAACCCCAAACCTAATCCTAACCCTAACCCTAAACCTAACCCCTAACCCCTAACCCTAACCCCTAACCCCACCCACATCACACAATCCTAACATCAACAATCGCCTAAATTATAATTCTGCCGCTATAACATGTAAAAATAAAAAAATGACAATTACAAATTTTCAAAAACACTAAGAAAGCTTAAAAATACATAAAAGTTTAGAACGTCAAAATTTAAAATGTATAAATACTAATTAATTTAAAATCATTTACGAAATTTCAGAAGTATTAAAAACACAGAGGTAACATTAAATATTAATTGATGATTGAGTCGAAAGAGATAAATAAATAAAACAATATTAACACAAATTATACATTTGATGTAAAATAAGCAACAGAACGAATGAAAATAATTAGACCAGTGGATTTAGTGGTTTATGGTGCGAAAAGTGATATACAAGTCAACAAAATAAAATCTGAATCAAAAGGAAAAAAGGAAAAAGGAAAAGGGACCCGGAAAAAATAAAAAATGAAAGAGTATAAAAGGAGGCGAGAAAAAAACAGGTTCATTGTGCTTTTGTCTCTCGAACAGTCGACAACTCTCTGCTCTCTTAAAAACTAGCCAACTCTTTCACTAATATATTTTTTGGGGGTTTTCTTCATTTTTTTCATTTTTTTTTTTTATAGTACCCGATGAAGACCGATTAAGGTCGAAACGTCGTATTTGTTTCAGTTCATTTAAAAAGAAGTTTTTTTGTTGTTTTTGGCACAATACACTGGGTTTGGGTTATTGGGGACTTTATTGATTTGGGGGTCTCAATAAATACGTGAATAAATAAAGGGATTGAATTGGATTTCATTGGCAAATTAGTACATTAAATGCTTTGGTAAATAAATAAAGTTAAAAATACATTAAATTTTCAAAATTAAATAAGTTAAAAAAACAACAACAATGACAGAGTGGACGGTGGTTAGTCGTGGTCGGAGGGGACCACGTCAACCGCCCAATTTTTTGGACAGAGAGGATAGGGGATCCTGGGACCGGGAGGTCCGTGCACCTCCTCGCTCCTTTTGGAGTGGGTCTCTGTACTCAAAACCTAACCCTAACCCTAACCCTGACCCTGACCCTAACCCCAACCTAAAAAAAGACACTCAACAAGGTGAAGTTAAGAAGATTAAGGAGACTAAGAAAAAGAGAAAGAGGAGTAAGAAGCTCACCCACCACTCAGGGGAACAGAGGGATGCCCAACACATAGAGGATTGGGGAGCGCCTCAAACGACTTACCTTGACCAGCAGATGGAAGACTTACCTTCACCGACTCAAGAGGAGGACTCGACAGCTTCCGAAGAACCGACGACAGAGACTCTAATGAAGCGCATTGAAGGAATAAGGAGGAAATACCAGGAACCTACTGGCCCTAACTCGTCAGAAACACCAATTAGGAGAAGAGAGACACCACGACCGAAATTACTGGAAACAATATTCTTCCAGTCACGTGACACACAAACCGAACCACAATCGGTGTACACCACACACGAACATGAAGGGAATAAGAGGGCAAATTGTTTTTTGTTTCCCCAGAGAAGATGGTTGATTGTAGATGATTCAAACTTGGCCAAATTGCAGAAAATCGAAGACCGCGAAGTACAAGTGGACTGTTACCCGGGAGCTAAAATCCGCCATGGGATTCACCTACTCAGAAACAGAACTGCAACCTCTCCCAACGTGCTAGGGGTCATTTTATCCTTGGGCCTTAACAATAGAGGTAGGGTCATCCCAATATTCATATCCAAGGAGATAGCCAGATTGCTGGGAGCAGCTAAGGCCACTTTTCCTTATGCTAAAATATTCATTCCTAAAATTAATTATTCCCAATCACTTCCTTTGGAGATTCAAGCCAACCTTAGGGAACTGAATGAAATAATAGAGGAAACGGGTCATTCGATTCAACGCTTACCATCAAGACTGTTTACCACAGGACCGGACAACATCCATTGGACAACGGACACGGCTGAAGAGATATGGAACTTGTGGAAAACCTTTTTTATGCCAAGGAGCCTCCCCTAACTCAAGGAGATAACCCTGGCTGATCCAGTGGTCAACCTGTCGACCTCCTTTAGTTTGACGAAAGATCATAGGGAGCTTCTGGAGAAGGGGCTTACATTCGTCCCCACCGCAACCATGATGAAGGATCAGAGAAGGATCACCAAGGCCCATGTGCGACAGTACCATAGAAGGTTAAAACTAGACTCTTATTTTGGAACTTCGACGACGGCAGCACCACCCAAATTCCAGTCGGCTTCAATGTGGGAGCCCAAGGATGATGAAGTACCCAGGGAGATAAAAGTATTAATACACAAAGACAGAGCAGTCCTAAAACAAGTGGAAGTCCCAAGAGAGATGCCAAATTTGACAGAGGGCGAAAGAAGAGCCCTGGACGACTTAAGTTCGGCAGAGGAATTGATTATTAAGCCAGCAGATAAAGGGTCAGCGGTGGTCATTATGGACCGAAAAAATTACGTGAGAGAGGCTCATCGACAACTTCACAATACGGAGTATTACCATTCGATCCAAAAACCGATTTATCCGGATACAGAAAAGTTAGTCCACACAATATTAGATCAAATGAGAAAAGAGCACCACATTACTAAAAAAACAATTCTTGTATTTAACAGGAGCATCCCCGTCACGTCCGAGATACTTTTATCTACTCCCTAAGATTCATAAAGACCCGGCATCGTGGCCCTGGCCCTACGAAATGCCGCCAGGACGTTCCATCGAGTCAGATTGTAGTAGCGAATCCTACGGCTCGGCTGAGCTAGTAGATTATTACTTGAATCCCTTGTCAATTCTACATCCGAGTTACATCAAAGATACTAATGATTTTGTTTCAAAAGTACGGACCTTGACCGTGCCACAGACCTGTTGGTTGTTTTCCATGGATGTTGAAAACTTGTATACTAATATTAAAACTGCTAGGGGTTTAGAGGCGGTACGCAATGTTTTGGCACGTAATCCGATTTTGGGCCGCCCGGATGAACACATTTTGGCATTGCTGGAACTCAATCTGACTAAGAATGATTTTCAATTTGACAATGGGTATTTTTTACAGGTCAAGGGGACAGCAATGGGGAAACGTTTCTCTCCAGCCTATGCCAATATCTATATGGCTGAATGGGAGGAGAACGCCTTGACACAGTGCTCTAAGAAACCTATAGCTTACCTGAGGTTCTTAGATGATATTTGGGGAATTTGGGGAGATTCTAGGGAAGAATTTGACGTGTTTCTTAAAACCTTAAATGGCCACCACCCTTCAATTAAACTGACGGCACAGATTAGCGAGAGGGAAATTAATTTTCTTGACACAACTACATATAAGGGACCGGAATTTCATACAACAGGGGGACTTGATGTCAGAGTATTTTTTAAATCCACAGATACTCATGCGCTACTACACAAAAAGAGTTTTCACCCTAGACACACGTTTGGGGGTTTGGTTTATTCACAACTCTTGAGATTCGGGAGAATTTGCACTCGCACAGAAGATAGGGAAGAAGCGACCAAAGTCTTGTTCAGGTCATTACAGCAACAAGGTTATTCTCGGTCATTTCTTCGCACGATTAAGCTACAAACATGGAAAAAAGGAAGAAGAGGGGACACTCAGCGGGTTAAAAAAATGATACTTCCTCTAATTTCGATTTACAACTCTTACACAGTCAATGTTCACAGAAAAATTAAACAGAATTTGGACGCGTCGGCGCTGACTGACCTGAAGGCGAAACATAAGGTGGTTTCAGCCTTCAAAAGGAATCCAAATTTAAAAGATTTGTTGGTTAGCACTAAAATGAAAAGTGGGTCCTCTCGTGCAGCCAGGAGATCAATAGGAGTGATAACAGACTCTCAGAAGAAAGAACATTTCTTCACACAGACGGGTAAGGCCTTGTCTACGCGGAATGCGGTCTACTGTATGAGCTGTCGGTTGTGTGGAGTTATGTATGTGGGACGGACTCGAAATGATGTCAGAAGCAGACTGCATGCGCACCGCTACAGCATCACACATAACCAGAAGCGTAACACGCATGTAGTACGCCATTTCCGCCTGCACGGGTTACGTAACTTGAGAATACGGATTTTGGAGAGCTGTGCGGGCTGGACACAAAGGGATAGGGAAAACGCGGAAATGAGATGGGTCAGGAGGTTGAAAACTCAATATCCACTAGGACTCAATTTGGCAACAACGGAAACGGAGAACACTGGAATATCGGGGTTAAAATAGAAGTTCTAGTGGTGGAGTTTACACGGTTGGGGAAAATTTGGAGGGAATGCCCTCCCGAAACGATATATGGAAATTAGGGAAAATATCATAATTGTTCCTTGGTTTAAGTTCTTGTGGGGGATGTTTATGTGATTGGGAGACGGCTGAAAGGAGGTTGGAGAAAAACCTGACACTTTCCATTTAATCAAAGAGTCTAACTCTGGTTGGCTGGTTTTCCTGACAACATAGATAAAGTGCCCAACTCGGACACCAAATTCTAATCTTCATCCTTATTTGTACTCTACTCTAACATTAAATCCTAACACTTAATCAATTCATAAAACTTACATAAGTTCAGATTCAGAATGAAAACCTAACCCAAACCCTAATTCTAACCTTGACCTCTGACCCTAACCATTAACGCTAAATTAATTAGGAATTACACCAAATTTCAACCAAATTAATCTAAACTGAACCTTATGTTGATCCTAAATGCAATGAGATTCCAGAATCCGCGAGTCGTCACCTTATCGTGGTGGAGGGGTTTGCGTGCCCCTATGATCCTAGGAGCCATGTTGTCGGGGGCTTCATGCCCCTGGTAGGGTCACCCATGGCAAACGGGTCCTAGGTGAGGGGCCAGACAAAGCATGGCTCACAAGCCCCTTATGATGAGTGATATAAATGGACTTAGTTTTCCCTCGCCCGGACGCGGGTCACCGGGGCCTCCCTCTGGAGCCAGGCCTGGAGGCGGGGCTCGAAGGCGAGCGTCTGGTGGCCGGGCCTTCGCCCATGGGGCCCGGCCGGGCATAGCCCGAAATGGAAACGTGGGTCCCCCTTCCCATGGGCTCACCACCTGTGGGAGGGGCCGAAGGGGTCGGGTGCAATGTGAGCTGGGCGGCAGCCAAAGGCGGGGACCTTGGCGGTCTGATCCCCGGCTGCAGAAGCTGGCTCTTGGGACATGGAATGTCACCTCTCTGGCTGGAAAGGAGCCCGAGCTGGTGTGTGAGGCAGAAAGATTCCGACTAGATATAGTCGGACTAGCCTCCACACACAGTTTGGGTTCCGGTACAAGCCCTCTCGAGAGGGGCTGGACTCTCTTCCACTCTGGAGTTGCCCACGGTGAGAGGCGTCGAGCAGGTGTGGGTATACTTATTGCCCCCCGGCTGGGCGCCTGCACATTGGGGTTCACCCCGGTGAACGAGAGGGTAGCCTCCCTCCGCCTTCGGGTGGGGGGACGGGTCCTGACTGTTGTTTGTGTCTATGCACCAAACAGCAGCTCAGAGTACCCACCCTTCTTGGGGTCCCTGGAGGAAGTGCTGGAGAGCGCTCCTTCTGGGGACTCTATCGTTCTACTGGGTGACTTCAATGCTCACGTGGGCAATGACAGTGAGACCTGGAAGGGCGTGATTGGGAGGAACGGCCCCCCTGATCTGAACCCGAGCGGTGTTCTATTGTTGGACTTCTGTGCTCGACACGGATTTTCAATAATGAACACCATGTTCAAACATAAGGGTGTCCATGTGTGCACTTGGCACCAGGACACCCTAGGCCGCAGTTCGATGATCGACTTTGTAGTCGTGTCATCGGATTTGCGGCCGCATGTTTTGGACACTCGGGTGAAGAGAGGGGCGGAGCTGTCAACTGATCACCACCTGGTGGTGGGTTGGCTCCGATGGTGGGGGAAGATGCCGGTCCGACCTGGCAGACCCAAACGCTCTGTGAGGGTCTGCTGGGAACGTCTGGCAGAATCTCCTGTCAGGAAGAGCTTCAACTCCCACCTCCGGCAGAGCTTCTCCCACGTCCCGGGGGAGGCGGGGGACATTGAGTCTGAGTGGACCATGTTCCGCGCCTCCATTGTTGAGGCGGCCGACCGGAGCTGTGGCCGTAAGGTCGTTGGTGCCTGTCGTGGCGGCAACCCCCGAACCCGCTGGTGGACACCGGCGGTAAGGGATGCCGTCAAGCTGAAGAAGGAGTCCTATCGGGCCGTTTTGGCCTGCGGGACTCCGGAGGCAGCTGACAGGTACCGGATGGCCAAGCGGAACGCGGCTTCGGCGGTTGCTGAGGCAAAAACCCGGGCGTGGGAGGAGTTCGGTGAGGCCATGGAGAATGACTTTCGGACGGCTTCGAGGAAATTCTGGTCCACCATCCGGCGTCTCAGGAGGGGGAAGCAGTGCAACGTCAACACTGTTTACAGTGGGGATGGCGTGCTGCTGACCTCGATTCGGGACGTCGTGAGTCGGTGGGGAGAATACTTCGAAGACCTCCTCAATTCCACCTACACGCCTTCCATTGAGGAAGCAGGGCCTAGAGACTCTGAGGCGGACTCTCCAATCTCTGGGGTCGAAGTCACTGAGGTATTTAAAAAACTCCTCGGTGGCAAGGCCCCGGGGGTGGATGAGATCCGCCCAGAGTTCTTAAAGGCTCTGGATGTTGTGGGGCTGTCATGGCTGACACGCCTCTACAACGTTGCGTGGACATCGGGGACAGTGCCTCTGGATTGGCAGACTGGGGTGGTGGTTCCCCTCTTTAAGAAGGGGGACCGGAGGGTGTGTTCCAATTACAGGGGAATCACACTCCTCAGCCTCCCTGGTAAGGTCTATTCAGGGGTGCTGGAGAGGAGGGTCCGTCGGGAGGTCGAACCTCGGATTCAGGAGGAGCAGTGTGGCTTTTCGTCCTGGCCGTGGAACAGTGGACCAGCTCTACACCCTCGGCAGGATCCTCGAGGGTGCATGGGAGTTTGCCCAACCAGTCCACATGTGTTTTGTGGACTTGGAGAAGGCGTTCGACCGTGTCCCTCGGGAGGTTCTGTGGAGGGTGCTTCGGGAGTACGGGGTGCCGAGCCAACTGATAAGGGTGGTTCGGTCCCTGTATCACCGATGCCAGAGTCTGGTCCGCATTTCCGGCAGTAAGTCGGATTCGTTCCCAGTGAGGGTTGGACTCCGCCAAGGCTGCCCTTTGTCACCGATTCTGTTCATAATTTTTATGGACAGAATTTCTAGGCGCAGCCGAGGCGTTGAGGGGGTCCGGTTTGGGGACCTCAGCATCGCGTCTCTGCTTTTTGCAGATGACGTGGTGCTGTTGGCTTCTTCAGGCCGTGATCTCCAGCTCTCGCTGGAACGGTTCGCAGCCGAGTGTGAAGCGGTCGGGATGAGGGTCAGCACCTCCAAATCCGAGTCCATGGTCCTCGATCGGAAAAGGGTGGAATGCCCTCTCCGGATCGGGGATGAGATCCTGCCCCAAGTGGAGGAGTTCAAGTATCTTGGAGTCTTGTTCACGAGTGAGGGGAGGATGGAGTGTGAGATCGACAGGCGGATCGGTGCAGCGTCGGCAGTAATGCGGACCCTGTACCGGTCCGTTGTGGTGAAGAGAGAGCTGAGCCAAAAGGCAAAGCTCTCAATTTACCGGTCGATTTACGCTCCTACCCTCACCTATGGTCACGAGCTATGGGTCGTGACCGAAAGAACAAGATCTCGGATACAAGCGGCCGAAATGAGTTTTCTCCGCAGGATGTCCGGGCTCTCCCTTAGAGATAGGGTGAGAAGCTCGGTCATCCGGGAGAGACTCGGAGTAGAGTCGCTACTCCTCCACGTTGAGAGGAGCCAGATGAGGTGGCTCGGGCATCTTATCAGGATGCCTCCTGGACGCCTCCCTGGGGAGGTGTTCCGGGCATGTCCCACCGGTAGGAGACCCCGGGGACGACCCAGGACGCGCTGGAGAGACTACGTCTCTCAGCTGGCCTGGGAACGCCTTGGGATCCCCCGGGATGAGCTGGATGAAGTGGCTGGGGAGAGGGAAGTCTGGGAGTCCCTCCTGAAGCTGTTGCCCCCGCGACCCGACCCCGGATAAGCGGAAGAAGATGGATGGATGGATGGATGGATGGATGGATGTGCTGTCCTCGTGTGCATGGGAGGGACCAGCTCATGATCGACCACTGGAAATGGCCAGCCTGTGACGAATCATTGTTGCTGAGACCTACCTTCCGCACGCGAGAGCTGTGCATGTGTGTGCGTATATGTTAAAATGATGAACATTGGCTAAAGTTTTAGTAAAAAAAAAATTGCTAGACTGTGGTCTATCCAATTTGCACCGCAGAACAGAAATGATTTTGAAAGATAAAAATGAGAGGAAAAAGAGAGAAATCTGTTTGCAAGCAGAAACTAATCCACACTAGTGCATGTTAGTGTCAAGCCCTCATGAGAAATTCGGAGTTAACAAAACAACAGAACATGCTTTCAGGAATTGGGAGAAGCTAAATTGTGAATTTAAGATTTTGCAATGCTACATTTAATAGGAATAATTGATTGGTTGTGTTATAAGATTATACAAAATTCTAAATGCAAGCTAAATCTGAGAGATTGAGTTCTTCAAATGTAAAAACAAAGAAAAAATTCAGATTAATTTGCCAATTGTTTGTTTTAGTTAAGTTTTTTTGAATTGGTGGATTATTCTACCAGGAAACCTGAGTTGAAAATGATATATGAATGTTGTGTGGTGAGCTTGGATGAATTGGGACCAATGTGATAGAAAGACTCCTTTTTGGAGACTGCGTGTGAGATGCAAATGAACATTGATGAATGATAGCCTGAATGAAAAGAAATTACAGGTTGAATGGTTGAAGTTGTTGGCGACTACTATGGAAAATTAGTAGAGCGACTTTGATGAAAGAATGATTTTGAGCAGGTTGAATGTTAGAAAGAAACACGTAGCTTTTGGATTGATAATTAACTGGAGAAAAAAACTGGAGAACCAGTAACACATGTAGAAGATGTGTGAACTGAGAAATTGAGAAGCGTTTTGGAAAGAAAGTCAAATTAAATGATGATGGAATCGTATGTAGTAAAGAACGCATTCTCCCAAAAAGTTTGTCAAGGTGTGAGGCATGGGCGTTGCCAAGCCTCATCAAAGTCAAAGTCAAAGTCAAAGTCAGCTTTATTGTCAATTTCTCCACATGCCAAAGACACACAAAGAAACCGAAATTTCGTTCCCCCCTATCCCACGGTGACAAGACATGGCTCACAACAGACAAACAAGTAACAAGTATAACAAAAGCGTGCTGAATAAATAATGAATCAATAACACAACAATAAATAAATAAATAAGAGGAGCAGAAAAAAAAGGAGCAAGTGCGCGTACAGCAGACATTCCCGAAAATAGCGCAACAGTGCCACACGCTACGCAGAAGGGGGTAGCGAGTTCCGGGCCCTAACAGCCTGGGGAAAGAAGCTGTTGGCAAGTCTGGTGGTGCGGGAGCGCAGGCTCCTGTACCTCTTCCCAGAGGGCAGAAGGTCAAACAAAGAGTGAGCCGGGTGACTCACATCTCTGGCAATCGAGGTTGCCTTGCGGGCGAGATGGGAGGTGTAAATGTCCTTCAGGGAGGGGAGCGAAGCACCAATAATCTTACCAGCCGTATTCACTATGCGCTGCAGGGCCTTCAAGTTCTGTTCAGTGCAGTTACCACCCCAGACAGCGATGCAACTGGTGATGACGCTCTCAATAGTGCCACGGTAGAATGTAGACAGGACTGCCTGAGGAGCACATGCACGCCTGAGCTTCCGCAGGAAGTACAGGCGGCGCTGAGCTTTCTTTGCCAGTGACGAGGTGTTTGCGGACCAGGAGAGGTCCTCACTGATGTGCACCCCCAGGAACTTGGTGCAGCTCACCCTCTCCACCACAGCACCATCGATGATCAGCGGCAGGTGTTGTGTGACACTTCCGGAAGTCAACAATGATTTCCTTGGTCTTATTAACGTTCAGCAGGAGGTTGTTGTCCCTGCACCACGTGGTCAGAAGGTCAACCTCCGACCTGTACCGAGTCTCGTCGCCCTTTGCGATGAGACCCACCAGAGTCGTGTCGTCAGCAAACTTCACTATGCGGTTGTCGCTGTAGGTCGCAGTGCAGTCATGCGTCAGCAGGGTGAAGAGTAATGGACTGAGCACGCAGCCCTGGGGGGCCCCCGTGCTCAGCGTGATGCTGGCGGAGATTTTGTCGCCAACACGCACCACCTGAGGCCTCTGACAGAGGAAGTCCAGTATCCAGTTGCAGAGGGAGGTACTGAGGCCCAGCTCGTCGAGTTTGCAGATGAGTCACTGCGGCACAATGGTGTTGAAGGCAGAGCTGAAGTCCACAAACAGCAACCTCACATATGAGTCCTTTCTCTCCAGATGGGTGAGGGCCGAGTGGAGGGCAGAGCAGATGGCATCCTCAGAGGACCGCTTGGCACGGTACGCAAACTGGAAAGGGTCAATGGTGGAGGGGAGAATGGACTTGATGTGCTCCACGACCAGCCGCTCAAAGCACTTCATGATGATGGGCGTCAGTGCCACAGGGCGGTAGTCATTGAAGCAGGACGGTGCAGGTTTCTTCGGCACAGGAACGATGGTGGCAGCCTTGAAACACGAGGGGACGATGGCCTGCTGCAGGGAAACGTTAAAGATGTCCGTGAAGACACCCGACAGCTCCCCAGCGCAGTCCTTCAGCGCTCGACCCGGGATGTTGTCAGGGCCCGCCGCCTTACGGGTGTCAATAGCGGCAAGCGCCCTCCTCACACCATCGGCAGAGAGGCGCAGGGGCTGCTCGTGTGGGGGGGGAGTGGTCTTCAGCGGGCAAGTGCTGTTCTGGGCGTCGAAGCGAGCAAAGAAGCGGTTCAGATCGTTCAGCAGACGGACGTCGCCCTCACAGCTCCTCGGCGCGGGCTTGTAGTCCGTGATGGTCTGAATGCCCCGCCAAAGGCTACGTGCGTCCTTGCTGTCCTTGAAGTGGGTGGAGACCTTGTACGAGAACGCCTTCTTCGCTTCTTTGATGCCTCGGGACAGGTCGGCCCTCGCTGTCCTCAAGCCAGCCTCATCCCCCGCTCTGAAAGCCTTGTCTCTGGCCCTCAACAGTCTGAGGACAGCCCCCGTCAGCCACGGCTTCCAGTTCGCGCGAGTGACGACGGATTTGGAGCAAGTCACATCATCGATGCACTCATAAGGGGGGGAGTGAGTAGGACAGATAGTGGAAGATAGTAATAATACAACACTTTATGACAATGAATTTTCGAATACATTTGGTGTTATATTGTGGTAAATTTTTTGTTCTGGTGTAGATAGGTTAGCAACACGAGAGATTTAGAGGTTCAAAAGAAAGACAGTTAAAAGAAAACATTTTTGATTTGGACAATTGCAGGCTAACAGGAACATGAGAACGATAAGAACTACGAGGTGGGATACAATTTCATTGGGGAGATTGAGAATTCACAGCACCATACTCTAAGTCACATTTTTGAGCAAGCATGACAATAACACGTGAGAGGTCAAGACATACAGATCAGGGCTTGATGTGGAACGCAGACCTCGATGAGTTGATTTTCAATAATGATACTGAAGACAACATACTGTCCGATTAAATTGGAACTATAGATAAAATGTAGCTCAAAAATAGGATGAGTTGCAGGATTTACGATATAAAAACGAGACCGCTGTTATTAGGAGAATTTGAAGTTTGGTAAATAAATGTTACCAGCAAATTGATGGAAGCAGCTACATTTGGAGATAGTCTTACAAGTTTGACGTCCCAGCCTGTCATTCTCAGTGTCAGGGCCCCTGAAACCCAATCCGAGTCTTCGCCTGCAGCCGTGAACAACTACAAAATGGTGCCTGGCTCTGAAGCACCTTTGACCTTTGGCGAAGGACAAGAAAAGACTGCTGTTGTGCTTGGAGGAGGACAAGTACACTCCGGAGGAAATACAACATCCTCGGGGACGGAAAAGACAGTGAAAAGCGGAGGAACTCACAATGATGAAAATTGACTCATTTGAACAATGGACTCATTCAAGAGTGATGGATGGGGTCGCTCTGAAGCAACAACAAAAGAACACCAACGTGAGAGGGTGAAGTGCGGCAAAAAGAAATGGACTTGGAGTGTCCGACGACCAAATCGCACTCCTTGCTACGGCGTTCCCAAATTTGGTGAAGCTTGGTTCAAAGTGGAAGGGAGGTTCATTGTGCACTGAGTTTGACAGAACTGAGGAGATTTGATAAATAAATAAATAAAAATTTGAAAAATACGTAGGGCTACAGAGAAAAGCATTATAATCAGAGATTGAACGGATTTGGATAAAACAAATAGGCTAAAACGGTAGGAAACAAGAGCAAGATCTTATATTTTGGCTCATCAAGCTTAAGACGTAGAGGTCGAGTTATATAAATTTTAGAACAAAACATTTGGCAGTCAGGAGGAAGCTAGGTTGCTCAATGTACCTACTCAATACAATAGTAAGGGTTTTTATACCACAGTGGAGGTTGGATGGTCAGAAAGTTAGGTACGTTCAATTTTTGACATTCACACAATCATGCATAGGAGTCACAAGGCAACAGTTAACAAGACAATGACTGCAATAGGGGCCACCTACGACTGCACCGACATGGAAAAGTAGAAGTGAGAGAGCAGAGTATGGGATTATATGCTAAAACGTCTGCTATACAGTTACCAATAGGAGATTCTATCAAGAAAAGCTACATGAGAGATGGATTAGAATCTCTTTGTCTGCGTGGGTGCGCGTGTGTGTGTGTGTGTGTGTGTGTGTGTGTGTGTGTGTGTGTGTGTGTGTGTGTGTGTGTGTGTGTGTGTGTGTCTGTGTGTGTGTGTGTGTGTGTGTGTGTGTGTGTGTGTGTGTGTGTGTGTGCGTGTGTGTGTGTGTGTGTGTGTGTGTGTGTTCACACCCTGTGTGGGTGCGAGCGTGTGAGGAGAAAGAAGGCATGGGTAAGACAATCTCTTTTAAACCAGGAGGCAATAAATGGGAACGCCCCTGTCATAAATAGTTTTTGATTAAAGGGAATCATTAGGAAACTGTGTCAAAGACAAATTTACTGCCGCTTGATCTTTCCTCCTCACAGGTCGACAACCCCATCAATCCAGGAGACTGGGTCTACATCGAGGTCATCAAAGGAAGGAACTGGGCCAGCCACGACGGGAGGGACCATTCCAAGTCTTGCTGACTACACATGTTGCACCCAAGGTTGCAGGACCCACAAATGCATTAACGACGACTGCTCTCCAGGAGGAAACTGGATGGGAGCTTTGGACATCACCGCTGTGTGCCAGGATGAGAGAGCCGTTTTCAAGGTGTAAGGGCTCTACTGCCAACATGGCTGCACCATCGGACGGGACCTACTTCATCCAGAAGTTCAGAGGCACTGCCTCACCTGGATCCTATGAGTGCACGTGCCTGTTCAGTACGGATCATGGTTTTGTGGTCACGAGAGTTGTCCGATGCTGCCTGCCAACTGGACACGAGTGTGTGCGCCAGTGTGTGTGACAGACCTCACCTACAGACTAGAACATCATCAGCTGACGAAAACGCGAGCACATATACAACTTCTTAGACGTTACAGATGTGATAATGATAATGAGACGTGGATTGCGTAGATGCTGTTCTGTTGAGCATGTATTACGGAAACTTGTTGATTTGACCATCAAAAATGCTTCACAAGTGATGGATACAATGATGTACTGTTTCTGTGTTTTTCTTTTTATTTTTTATTGATAGCATTCTGGTCGCCTGTGGCAACGGGGCCGTGTAAGAATTTTCCTGCTAATAACATCTGGCCAGCAGGTTTTTCGCTTACACAATAAGTTTGATCTGGGGTGTTGAGGTAATGCCTCATCTTCACTGGAAAGTGTTGCTATCATTGTTTGTTGTTTTTATTTTTACTATTCTTCTTTCTTCATTATACATATATATATGTTTTTTTCTTGCTTGTCTTTGTTGTTTGGGGTGACAATCATATGATAAAACAGGAGGGAGATGTCAGGGTTTTCCAGGTTATCTTTATCGTAGGATTATGTTGGAATGTAGACTATAATGATTAACCAATCTTCTCTTGCTCTCACAACGTAGTAAAGTAAAGTGGTTGCTTCCTCTGCTTGAGTGACCAGCTGCAGAGGAAGCAATCAAAGTTGTTCTGTTTCCCACAACATCGTAAAACACCCCCTGCTCTGATCTTACCAGAGGCCGGGGGTTCACCAAACCTGTCCACTCTCACCCCCACTCTGTTCCTCCTAATAAATATGCCCTTGCAGGAAGGAGACTTTTCAGACCTCCATTTCGATCATCGCTGCACGCACAGCGACGAATGGACTCTCCACCTGCAGGTGTCCAAAAGGACTTACTTGTCTCCCGTGTGGTTCTTGCAAAATAAGTTAGAGTGAGCAAATCTCTAACATTTACCCACCAAACACGCAGTACCACAGTATGTTCAAGTACGTCACATGCGAAGATGTACCCAATGATCACATAAGCGCCATGATAGTCCAGACGCTAGGATGCATGTGTGCGATGGATGCGCACGGCATAGGGCACAATGATCTACATGTGGCTAACATCCTTATCAGGCGCACGTCCCATGACTTTGTGGTGTACGTGAGCGGCCCTGATGTGCTGGCGTCCACCCCCACCCATGGCCTGGAACCTGTGATCATAGACTTTGCGTATGCCCTCCCACGACCGGCGGTACCTGGGCGCAGACTACTTCACGGAGATCGGCATATCGTCCACTACCCACCGCCCTGACCGGCGCTACGACGTGGCCGTATTTCTCATGGGCCTGGATTACGTGTTGCGCCAGATGCAATCCCGCAGCGGAGTGGTCGACTATCAACCGTTAATAAACAGTATCCCCACCACCAAGGACAGCAGACCTCATCACAGGAATCTCAGGAGTCTGTGCCATTTGCTAACCGAGTTATTGCCCACAAGCAATGTCTGTGACACCGACACCATGCTCGCCATGCTGTTCATCATGCGCTCGGTAGTGTCCATAGGCCCACAGCCATTGGCGGGCGACGTCCGTGCGGCCTGGCGTACCGTTATCGAGCACTTTGGCTATAGTCTGGAGAGACTGCGGGTGGCCTGTGCGAATCTTGTGGCGTGCCCGTGCGCTGAGAGCATCCTAGTTCTGGCCAGGATAACGGCGCATATTACACACCGTGTCAATTCACACAACAGCCGTGTACTGGTTAGACACGTCTACAAGAGCACTGCTTGGAAGCGTCCCGCTGATGCGCTACTGCTGGTGGCGGCCCAAATGGAGTGTCAGCCCCCGCAGTCCTCCGAAGGTACTGTGCGTGTGGTGGACGTAGGCACAGGAGAACAGCGCGTTGAGCCATTGGTAGACTGGGCCACGGTCCTGGCTGTGCGTGGGGTTACCGGAGGCTCCATCAGGGCCATATTGGACAACATCGAGAGGACCAACGGCACCGTGGACAGGATGGTGGATGACATGCTGATGCGCTGTGCCTACATACACAGGAGCAGGAGACATCGATAAATGGTGTGCCCCTTGGCCTTCAGGGCCGTGGTGATGACACTCGGTATAGACATGGCCACGGAAGTGCTGTCTGGCATCCTGTGGTCGGTGTCACGCCGTAGTGCCATCTGAGACTTGGCCTCGCGCACTGCGAGACGATTTAGGTATCCACAGGCGATGTTCTCGGAGCCCGTGAGCACGTAGGCATTCTCGATGGTAGCGGCTGTAAACACCCGGCCGTAGCGCTCGGTCAACCTGTCAAACACGGCCTTCGGAGGGTGGGGATCGGTGCGCTTAAAGTATGCCTCCATTTTACATTAAAATGTACAGTATATTGGAAATTGGGACTGTGTTGGTAGTGGGCCGCGAAAACAACCTGGTGACATTTATGCACGACCGCGATAATTCGGTGTTCCTAACGGTTAAAGTGACGCATGGTTGTGTAAAGGTTGTGGACGTGGGGAGCTCCGAGTTCAGCACTTATATGGCGGCCTGCCTCTATACAGCAGAACATATATATGGCTCCAGGCTCACGATCCCCAGAGACCTGGCTAGACCATACATGGCTCAAATGGGCTTTGTCAACTGTGGCAACGTCGGCCAAGTGGGCCTGTGCCCTGCGTATCTCAACTATAACCACCACAAGCTCGTCATACACATGGCCTATAACAGCCTCGAGACACAACACTCAATGGTGCTGCTTGTAGTGGGCATGTCCTACTTCCAAGTACAACACTTTAAAGAGATGGTGGACATGAAGATAGCGGGTGCGGGCGCCCTGCACACTGTGGGGTACATCGATAAGATCATACAGCTCGTGTCGATCATGTCCATGCCCGAGTACGGTTCCATGCCACCCTCTGAAAACACTATGTTTGAGTACATCGTATTACCGGGGAATAGCATGCAACACGTCAAAGATAGGTTGGTCAACTGGAACCTGTCATTCCTTGTCGTGGCACACCAGAAGGGACTTGACATGTACAGAACGTCTAATGAGGGACAACCAGAGGTCATGCATGCATCATGGGATGAGATCACCGGCCACGTGACAGTCAGAACATACATGCAATACGCACCCAGGCTCATGGGGTCCACGTGCGGGGACCTGGCCACATATGTTTCTCAACGGACCAAGACCGCGGCGCAGTTTAACCACATGCCCGTACCGGTGATGGGGGATGATATCGAGTGGGATGATGATTAAAGAAAATGTTCACACTGGAGCAGCGGAAGAAGCTGCAGGAGGTGGAGGAACAGGTGAAGTACTACACCAACGCTAAGACCCTGGATGGACTGCCCATGGCCACGAGTCAGCAGTCTGTGTACATCGACAAGATTGTAGGTATGCTGGGTCTGAATAGAGACCCGAGCAAGGGCACACGCCTGGTGGATGTGGCCATTGCCATGCTTTCGGGACCTGAGGCCCAGCCACCCCCTCCTCACGGCTGGGCTAGAGTGTCGAAGCTGTCGGAGGACCAGGCCCTCAAAATGCACGAAACTACCCTCGAGGAATATATGGCCCCGAGGCTAGACTATGCCCGGGAACAGCTGTGTGACCTGGTGTTTGACAACAGTACGGCTGGGTCGGTGTCCGCACGCATCAAGAGGTTTGTACGCACGTGTGACGCCAGGGCCAAGTATGCTGACGATGACGACAAGGCCAAGATAGACCGGGTCTTGGATGAGCACATGCTTAGAGTTAATTACGAACTGTACGCTGAGGACTTCAACAGGTGCCGGTACGTCCGCAGGCTCAAGAGAGATGGTCGTATACGCCTCGCGGCCATCCCAGGCGTGGAGCCCATAATTAGGGTGCACGGTCGCTACTTTCTCCTCCGGAGCAGGGACACACACTACAGGTACTGGAAGGAATGCAGGTGCCTGAGGAGGCTGGGCGAGGTGACGGGCACCAAGAGTTCAGCGTGGCGCAGCGCCTTGCTGGCCGCAGGTGAAGCCCTGCTCTCGGACAGGGATCTGTTCACAGTCTGATGTGAAGCTGGTTTGTCATTTCACATCATGCATGCAGGGTAAATGTCATCAACACTTGTGTTGTTGCTGATGACATTGTTATGTTCATGTGCCCGTAAACATGGATTCTACGTCGATACCGGCACTGCTGCCGATGGTCTTGAAGCGGGCCAGCACTTGAGCCAACTCTTCGGGTGACATCTTCTCGAGGTGGCTGATCAGTTCTGTTACAAAGGTCTGCACGTAATCATGGTGCTTAGACATGTTGTCTATCACTACTTTTATGATGCCCTCACCGCCGCCCGAAGCCTCCAGGTCCTTGCGGATGTCCCTGAAGAAATCAGAATCCATAACGTTAGTTACAAAGCCGTTGAGTTGCGGCAGGTCGAGGTAGTCGGAGGGGTTTTCGACCACGGCAGAGTCGTACTCCCGCAGCATGGCTTTGAGATCAGGGCAGTGGCGCAACACACTGAGCATGTTCACTACCACGCCCTCGGTGGTCTCAAAGTAGTCATTAGCCTCGAAGGGCATGTCCGCAAGGATGTGCGCGCCCCTCATGGCCCAATAGTTGCGGAAGGACAGACCGCTATTGTGGCCGTCTCTCAGCTGCAGCGCGTAGCCACGGATTATGGGGTAAGCCCGCCCGCACACGTCAGCGACATTCTGCCAGAGATTGGCCTCAGCCATATATTTTATATAAGGACTCTAAAACTCAAATCCACCCCGGTGGTAAGGGTACGCGGGCGCAGGGCTGTGGCCATGACGCCCGCTGGATGCAAAATACCAGATAAACACCACTACAGCGGCCACCAGCGCGGCAATGGCCCACATCTACATGGTGGATATGTTGCCGTACCAGTTGGTCGGAGTGTCGGGCTTGGGGCCATCACCGGTGCTAACGCCCATGTTATGGTGGCTGCAGTCCTGACAGTGGTCTTGGCCGTCGTGGTAGTCTGCCACGTTAGTGGCACCCTTGAGCTTGTGTAGAGTGTAGTACGAATGGGGTTTACTGGTAGGCATTTTTTAAGGTATGTTTTAGGAAAAAATGACATTTGTGTTTATCTACACCATCGTAGCTGCCGCACTCATAGCCAGCGGGTCGCCCGTGTTTGTCAGGTTGCTAGTGGCTGTCAGTGTGGTCGCCATGCTGCTCTCCGTCAACCGAGAAAGGCACGAGTGTGCCACACGGCTCGGGAAGAGCCCCTTTCAACGGCACCATGAGGTAACCCTATACCGCGACCACCTCAAACTGCTGAGGGATGTGCGCCTCAAGAATGTTGTTATTTAACGGCGTCCGGTGGAAGAGCGCCGTCTGGGGGATGATCGGCGTCTACTGGGGGAGCGGCGTCTAGCAGGAGAGCGTCGTGTGGCGGGGGACTTTCTCCTGCGGGGGGACATGCGTCTCTTGGGGCTGGCTATCCGGCGCAGGGACCGTGGGCTGGCAGTGCACCTGAAGACAATTGGCTGAGGCATTTTATATATAAAAAAATTGTATTTGTGAAACAGCACAAAGTGCATCAGATACTTAAGCATGCACAATGGACACAGTATACATTTACCAGTGGCTGTATTCAAATTATGAGATTAGAGGGTACGGCCTAACGCGTACATCTAAGGTAGCGTGCGATAGGATACCCAATTTCAGGCAGGTGGTGTACGTAGAGTGTCTGGGCGAGC
This sequence comes from Syngnathus scovelli, assembly GCF_024217435.2. Taxonomy (NCBI): domain Eukaryota; kingdom Metazoa; phylum Chordata; class Actinopteri; order Syngnathiformes; family Syngnathidae; genus Syngnathus; species Syngnathus scovelli. The sequence goes on along the minus strand of NW_026061604.1, from coordinate 132,311 downwards.
CTGTCGAAGTCAAAAAGCTGTTTATCGACCACGGGTTCAAAGTGTACGAAACACCGCTGGCCTGCAACCTGTATGGCGGTAAGGGTAAAGGCACTTTCTTTGGGGCGCGGGTGTCTGGATACATGGCACTGCGTGCCATACAAGAGCACGTAGAGGCACACACATTTAAGTTGCACGAAACAAAGGTGAGTAAGACCCTAGAGTTAACTGCACGCGCAGGCCTACCCTCAGTGGGGTGGGTGGCCGTACAGCAGCGGTGCGCCGTAGCCAGAACAAAGACCATGGTCGACCACGAGTATCTTGTGGCAAACTGGCAGTCGGACATTGAGGCCGCCCCCCACATAGAGGGTGTGCCGCCGCCCACCATTTGCTACTTTGACATAGAGGTCAAGTCAGAGTTTGCCAATGTGTTCCCCAGTGACAAGGACGACGAGGTGGTCTTTCAGATAGGTATGGTGCTATGCAAGGGTAGTCAGGTACTCAAGACCGACCTGCTCTCGCTCAGGGGTAACAACTATGACAGCACAGTGTACCAGTATGACACAGAGGCCGACCTCCTGCAGGCGTTTGTTGCGTACCTCAAGGATCACCAGGTGGTTGCAGTGTGCGGCTACAACATAATGGGCTTCGATATACCCTACATGATCAAGAGGTACAGCCGGCTGTCGGCCCTGGGCACACTTAGGCGTGTGGGCTGGGATCCCACCAGACTGGCCCTGGAAAAGACCGTGGGTATGGGGCATGCGAGGATAGCCTACATACAGTGGGAAGGCGTGCTCACCATAGACCTGTTGCCCATAGTGACCATGGATCATAAGCTCGACTCGTATAGTCTCAACTTTGTGGCCAACCACTTTCTTAAGCCCTATGTGAGATGGCCTCGGTGTGCAACACGTCCATCATGCAATTATTCACCCAGGGTCAACAGGTGCGCGTGTACTCTCAGATATACAAGCACTGTACGCCGCGCTCGGTGACAGACAAGGTATACGTCATACCCGACGGCAACGAAGCCGAAGCGGTCGGCTCGTACACGGGGGCCTACGTCTACGAGCCCGTGCCGGGTGTGTACAAGAACGTCATACCCCTAGACTTCTCTAGCCTGTATCCAAACATCATCATCAGCAAAAACATATGCTACACCACCATAGTAGAGCACGGCGGCGAGGAGTATGCCTGGGAGGAGCACGAGGGCTGCGAGCATGCCCCGCGGTACGCCGAGAAGGAGGCTTTGGGTCGGGAGATAGGGGCGCAGCAGTGCTCGCTCGCAGCGTTGCCGGCCAAAGCTAAGCAAGAGCGCGCCCGTCTCAGGGATCGCATACAACAGCTCAAAGTACGGTACGCAGCCATGGTGCCCGGCAGCACAAAGTGCAACACGTTCAGCTACAGGTTCACTCGAGAGTTTGAGGGCGTGCTGCCCAAGGTGCTCAGGGGACTGTTGGACAGCAGAGCGACCATACGCCGTCGCATGAAGGACATCAAGGACAGGGACCTGTACATGGTGTTGGAGAAGAGACAGCTGGCGTACAAGATCAGCGCAAACTCCGTGTACGGCACCATGGGCACACAGAGGTGATATCTACCGTTCATGGCCGGGGCTATGACCGTCACGTATTGTGGGCGCAAGCTCATCGAGAGAGCCGCCGAGCTTCTCAGGACCGTGGTGGGGGCCACCATGGTTTACGGCGACACAGACTCGTGCTACGTACAGCCTCCCTCGAGGAGCTGTGGGACCTGGCCATCGACGCCAGCGACACGGTGTCGTCGTTCTTCGATAAGCCCGTGCGTCTCGAGTTCGAGCAGTGCATCTATACAAAGTTCATCATCTTCACAAAGAAGAGGTACGTGTATGTAGCCGCGGCCAGGGACGGCACGACCCGCACAGGCAGCAAGGGCGTCATGCTGTCCAGGCGGGACAGTGCCATGTGCGCCCGTAACATATATGCAGCCGTCATGACCGCCATCCTCCAAGAAGACCCCCGGGCCCACGTCACGGCCAGCGACATGATGACGATGACGGCCATCATGGTGCCCGGGGCGCTGCCCGACAATGACTTTGTGCTCACCAAGAGCGTACAGGACATAGGCGGTGAGTGCAATGACCAGGGCTCGTACCGCATACGCAACCCCAAGAAGGCGCAGGAGGTGGCGCAGCAGAGGTGCCGTTATGGCACAGGGGATGCATACCGTGCCGCCCTCAGAGAGGAGCTTGTCAAACAGATGCCTGCCCAGGCCCAACTCGCTGAGCGCATGAGGCTTCAGGGGCGCGCGGTCGTGTGCGGGGCGCGCGTCGAGTACGTCGTGCTCAGGCACCAGCATGGGGTGCCTGAAGCGCCCCTCGGCGGCAGGATCCTAGACTATGACCACTGGAGCGACACCAAGGATGTGTACCCGTTGGACCGCCTGTACTACATGAAGAGCGTCATAAATGCGTGTGATCAGCTCTTTGTCACGGCCGGCTATGGCACCGTGTGTAGCAAAGTGTACGCTGCGCATCTGCAGGCTGCGTATGTGCGTAAAGAGCTGCTCAGGCAACAGAGCGTTATATAATAAAATGGCAGACACCGAGCAGCCACTGCGCAAAGAGGCCACACTGTCGTGCAACTCAGTAAAAGAGCAACTACTCAGCGCCATGGGCACTGAGTATAGACTGTCCAACAGTGTGCTGCAAGAGGTCATCGCCCACATAAAGAACCAGTACATTGTGGACCTGTGCGCCCGTATCACCATGGGCCTCGACTATAACAACAGTAAAACTGTTACCGAGAAGCTGCTCAAAGTGATCGGCATCTCAGGGTGGCCAGAGGTCCAGCTACCCATGTACTACGTTAAGTCGGGCACTATCATCAGGCTCATGAAGGACAAGATGCCTGGAGTGCGCATCCAGCAGCAGCACATTTGTGTGTACCTGCATATTGTGGGAGTGCTGCTGAGTCAGCATACCAAGGCCTGCGGCACTATGCTCATCAAGCCCGAGCACATGGCATACGTGCTCAAGAACAACAGGATCGACCCGAGCGCTCTGGTGTAGGCCAACTATGGAAAGTACTGCGCGTACACCTCCTGGTACACCTGCAGGTCGGCCGCACTGTATGGGCAGAATGTGATCCAATCGAACGCGTGTGGGTGTTGCCTTACAAAGGCCCGCACACTGTTCATGGCCACTCGCACAGCGTCCCATATGGGATAGTTGTACACACCTGTAGAGATGGACGGGAACGCTATTGTGCGTAAGTGGTTGTTCATGGCCTCGTACAAAGACTGCACGTAGCAGCCCATCAGTTGCCGGGTTTGCTGTGTGGTTGGGACACTGCCGCGTTTCAGCACAGGGCCTACGGTGTGGATGACAAAATCGGCCGGAAGGTTCTAGCCTCTGGTTATTTTTGCCTCCCCAACTCGAATATCATCCAGCTGCTGGCATTCTCTTAGCAGCCCAGAGCCCGCTGCACTATGTATGCACACAATGGCCGCTATGCGCAATGTGGATATGTCACACTGCCTAACTGTAACCCGTGTCGGTTCAATGGGCCAACTGGGGGCGTCGATGACGGTGCTCTCGTAACGTGTGGGCGTCTCAATCATGGTGGTATCTAGTTCAGTCGGGCAACCGTAATAGGGCTCTGGGCAATTGCAGAACATGTGCACGGAAAAGGGCATCCCTTACCTGAATGAGCGAGGCATGCCCCTGACTAAGCACGCGTTGTGTGAGATGTTGTTTCACCCGGCCGAACGCACGCTCCAAGAGACCGTTCAGCCTAATGAAAACGACTGCACCATGAGTCACCCACTCCACGATGAGGCTGTGGATCGCGTCCTGGTAAAATACAACACTACTCAACTCCAGTTTATGTGCAGCGATCCGGATATTGTGATCATGGACAGGGGCAGAGCCGTTGACAAAGCGGCCATAGTGGCCAGACTCTCGGGCTCACCGCAGACCAGTACCGTTACATCAGCCTCGCATCGGCCCGCGGTGGCCAGCAGCAGCAGCAGCAGCAGCGGCAGCAGCAGCAGCAGCAGCAGCAGCAGCAGCAGCAGCAGCGTCCAACGTATTCCAAGTATGCGTGAGTGCATGAGAACGATGTCTATGAGACAAGTGGTCGCCATGTGCAAAGAACGTAACATCGATGTGAGAAATGAAGATACCGGGCGCCCGTACACCCACGCAGAGCTGTGCAAGAAGCTAACGGGCAGTTCTCCCACCATCACGGTACCCGAAACGGGACTGGTGGTGGACCCGGCGCCCGCAAACAGTCTAGTGTACATTAAGATGCCCCACACTATGCTGCATAACACAGTTCGCGCAGCCCACGGTGTCACGTACAGCTTTGTGGCCGTGCAAGACTCTGTTCCGGGCACTTACAAGCCTGTGGATAAGGAGCACTATGTCGTCTGTCACACCCCTCCGAAGGACATAGCAGTGCAGCTGTCGCCCATCGACGGTTGGGGCCCGGACATCAAGTGGACCGTAAGGCGTCCCTCGCAACCCTAACCTTAACCCGAGGTCCCAGAACACCTTACATTGCTCCTTGCGCCTTTCCCCCGGACATCGTCATCAGTGATCTGAAGAAGAAGCTGGACATCCTGGGCGATAACGCCGTAAGTGTATGTCGAACTCCTTATGTTCGCACTCCACGGCGGCTCAAATGTGACTTTTGGAAGGCTTTGCGCTGAAAGAAGCTTGTTGATGTTAGAGATTTGCTCACAACTTATTTTGCAAGAACCACACGGGAGACAAGCAAGTTCTTTTAGACACCTGCAGGTGGAGAGATCACTCGCTACAGGAACGAAATCTAAAAGTCTCCTTCCTGCAAGGGCATATTTATTAGGAGGAACAGAGTGGGGGTGAGAGTGGACAGGTTTGGTGTACCCCCGGCCTCTGTTAAGATCAGAGCAGGGGGTGTTTTACACTGTTGTGGGAAACAGAACAACTTTGATTGCTTCCCCTGCAGCCGGTCAATGCAGAGGAAGCAATCACTTCATCTTACTCTGCATTGTGAGGGCAAGACAAGATTGATTTAATCATTATAGTTTACATTCCAACATAATCCTACGATAAAGATAACCTGGAAAACCCTAACATCTCCCTCCTGTTTTATCATATGATTATGTCACCCCAAACAACAAAGACAAGTAAGAAAAACATATATATATATATATATATGTATAATGAAGAAAGAAGAATAGTAAAAATAAAAACAACAAACAATGATAGCAACACTTTCCAGTGAAGATGAGGCATTACCTCAATACCCCAGATCAAACTTATTGTGTAAGCGAAAAACCTGCTGGCCAGATGTTATTAGCAGGAAAATTCTTACACGGCCCCTGTGCCACAGGCGACCAGAATGCTATCAATAAAAAATAAAAATAAAAACACAGAAACAGTACATCATTGTATCCATCACTTGCGAAGCATTTTTGATGGTTAAATCATCAAGTTTCTGTAAAACATGCCCGACAGAGCAGCATCTACGCAATCCACGTGTCATTATCGTCATCACATCCGTCATCTCTAAGAAGTTGTATATGAACTTGGGCTACAGTAGAGGACACAAACTTCGACACAGCAGACTTCAAACATGGGATAACGCAGGTCGTAAACGAGCACAACACCACCAGCACAACAAGCACAGGAGACAGCAATTTCAACAGCAGTTGCCACCAGTTGCCAGAGAATAGCCATGAAAAGAAATCAAACTGATGTGGGACCTTGTCTTTAGACATGGCCTGCTGTAAGTTCTTCAGCGAATTCATGGCGTCGTTTATGTGGGTGTCATTTTCTCCTGGTATGTATGTGCAACAGGAAGTCCCAATGATGTGGCACACACCACCTTGTGCTGCCGTCAACAAGTCCAGAACCATCCTGTTTTGCAAGACCATCAGTCTAATAGCCTGAATCTCTCTATTTTGTCCATCGTTGACTTGCAGCAAGAGATTCACAAAGGATTGAAAACGATAGTTCAGTGTCTCGATGAAGAGCGATAGTTTCCCAACCCCAATCTGAGGGAAGAGCGCAAGGACAACTTTGTCTCCGGCAGACCACACTTTATGGTCCTCTGGAACGTTCGCACCCCAGACAGGGTCATGAGGGTCAAAGATTGCAACTGCTCTGCGTCGACGTCCAGATGAGTTGTGTGCTCCTGTCAGCAGATGATGTCGTATCCTGTAGGTGTGGTCTGTCACCCACACTGGTGCACACACTCCTGTCCAGTTGGCGGGCAGCATCGGATAAACCTTGTGACCACAAAGCCACCAGCCATTCTGTATGAAGTATGTTCCGTTCGATGGTGTAGCCATGTTGGTTGGAGAGCCCTCACCACCTGAAATGGCTCTCTTATCTTGACACTCATCGGTGATGTCCAAAGCTCCCATCCAGTTTCCTCCTGGAGAGCAGTCGTCGTTAATGCAGACGTGGGTCTTGTTACCTTGGATGTAACATGTGTAATTCACTCCAGCTGGTTTCTCTGTGTAGGCCACTTGTGGTATTGTCCGTCCTTTAACAGTCACATTGAGATTTGTCCAGAACAGCTGATCACAGGCACCGTCAGCAAGTCCAGGGCGGTAAGGGTCGGCATCTTTGACTGTGACGGCACGGTGCTGATATCCAACTCCTCCCATGGATGCCATACATTTTGCTTCAGTGACATTCATTGCTCTGGCCTCCAAGCGAACTTGCGTGGAGGAAGGGGGGAGTTTCGAACACACATAGCACGCCTCCCGTGTGTGAGCTCTCACAGTGAACCTGACATACCGGTACCAAGTGTTGGTTTCGTATGGGTTTCTGGGGTCCCATGACCAGTCTTCAAAGTTCTCATCATGTGACCATCGTTTACCACGGGCAACGTTGTCATTTGGTCTGTTCAGATGAGTCAATAGACCATAGCACGCTCCAACCACAACGCAGCAGAGGATCCATCTGGCATATGGAGCCCCGTTGCTACTAGGATGGCAGAGACACCGGGACATCCCCTCGCCTAGCGGAGTGGGGATCGATGAATTCTTCACCAACATTGAGACGCCTCACCCTAAACGATGGGGCCCCTTTGTAGTCAGCCTTCCCCACCACTCCGAATTAGGGGTCCAGCACTCTCTGCAACTTGCAGTGGCTGTGGTGAATCCAGCTGGGCCGTTGAGAAATTTTTACCGCCGTGGGAGTAGCAAGCAAAACTTGGAACGGTCCCTCCCACCGCGGGCTGGCCCAGTTCTTTCTTTTGATGACCTTGATGTAGACCCAGTCTCCTGGATTGATGGGGTTGTCGACCTGTGAGGAGGAAAGATCAGGCGGCAGTAAATTTGTCTTTGACACAGTTTGAGCGTCCTGATCATATAATCTGCCAAGGACTGCTCTTCATCTGTTGTTTGCAACTCTCGTAGTTCTTATCGTTCTTATGTTCCTGTTAGCCTGCAATTGTCCAAATCAAAAATGTTTTCTTTTGACTGTCTTTCTTTTGAACCTCTAAATCTCTCGTGTTGCTAACCTATCTACACCAGAATAACAAAAATTACCACAGTATAACACCAAATGTATTCGAAAATTCATTGTCATAAAGTGTTGTATTATTACTATCTTCCACTATCTGTCCTACTCACTCCCTCCTTTTGAGGCTTGGCAACGCCCATACCTCACACCTTGACAATCTTTTTGGGAGAATGCGTTCTTTACTACATACGATTCCATCATCATTTAATTTGACTTTCTGTCCAAAACGCTTCTCAATTTCCCAGTTCACACATCTTCTACATGTGTTACTCGTTCTCCAGTTTTTTTTTTTTCTGTAGTTAATTATCAATCCAAAAGCTACGTGTTTCTTTCTAACATTCAACCTGCTCAAAATCACTCTTTCATCAAAGTCGCTCTACTAATTTTCCATAGTAGTCGCCAACGACTTCAACCATTCAACCTGTAATTTCTTTTCATTCAGGCTATCATTCATCAATGTTCATTTGCATCTCACACACAGTCTCCAAAAAGGAGTCTTTCTATCACATTGGTCCCAATTCATCCAAGCTCACCACACAACATTCATATATCATTTTCAACTCAGGTTTCCTGGTAGAACAATCCACCAATTCAAAAAAAATTAACCAAAACAAACAATTGGCAAATTAATCTGATTTTTTTCTTTGTTTTTAAATTTGAAGAACTCAATCTCTCAGATTTAGCTTGCATTTAGAATTTTGTATAATCTTATAACACAACCAATCAATTATTCCTATTAAATGTAGCATTGCAAAATCTTAAATTCACAATTTAGCTTCTTCCAATTCCTGAAAGCATGTTCTGTCATTTTTATTTTCTTCGAATTTCTCATGTGGGCTCGACACTTAACATGCACTAGTGTGGATTAGTTTCTGCTTGCAAACAGATTTCTCTCTTTTTCCTCTCATTTTTATCTTTCAAAATAATTTCTGTTCTGCGGTGCAAATTGGATAGACCACAGTCTAGCAAATTTTTTTTTATACTAAAACTTTAGCCAATGTTCATCATTTTAACATATACACACACACATGCAGAGCTCTCGCACGCAAAAGGTAGTTCCCAGCACCAATGATTCGTCACAGGCTGGCCATTTCCTGTGGTCGATCATGAGCTGGTCCCTCCCATGCACACGAGGACAGCACATGCTTATTTTATTTATTTATCTTCTAGAAGCAAGTTGCATTTCTTTACCACTTGATTTCTCAACTTCCTTTCTACTCCATACTTTTTCTTCCACTTCGGCATATATTGCATACAATTAAGAAATCTACTCGCCATGTACTTCTCATCTCCGTCAAGAGGTAGAGATTTACCGTTTTTATTTCCCATCTTAATTCTAGTAATTTTAGGTTTTACAATCTCTTTGTCTCAAAAAATATTATTATTATTATTATTACTATTATTACTTATTTATTTCTTTGAGGATCCTCAATGCAGGTTTAAATTGACCTTTCAACAAATTACTAGCCTGTATTATTGCCGTGGATCAATGCTAGAACTGCTATTTAGTCAATTTATCCTACCAGCCACACTCTCAATTACACAAACTCCAGCGCTTTGTATTTTTCTCATGGCTCGGACAAACCAAAGCCGTATCTCATAGCTCGGACAAACCAAAGCCGAATCTCATAGCTCGGACAAACCAAAGCCGAATCTCATAGCTCGGACAAACCAAAGCCGAATCTTATAGCTCGGACAAACCAAAGCCGTATCTCATAGCTCGGACAAACCAAAGCCGTATCTCATAGCTCGGACAAACCAAAGCCGAATCTCACGTGCACCTGTGTTTTTTTTTTTTTTTATACGCGTTTCACAACAACACAATCACACAACTTCAGGCCTTTAACTTACTTGTCCCCTGGTTCGTTGCACTGCCGGGTCCCGTCAATCCACCTCTGTCAGACGAAGGCAGACCTAAGATGCTGGCCCAGCGAAGAATTTCCTTCCCAGGTCTTTCTTTACCAGGTCCGGCTAATGGACGCTGGCCCGTCGACGGTGTACAGCGCGTCGTCCTCCGTCAGCCAGATGATGGGTATGAGGGATCCCGGGTTTCGGCACCAAAACGTTAGAGATTTGCTCACTCCAACTTATTTTGCAAGAACCACACGGGAGACAAGCAAGTTCTTTTAGACACCTGCAGGTGGAGAGATCACTCGCTACAGGAATGAAATCTAAAAGTCTCCTTCCTGCAAGGGCATATTTATTAGGAGGAACAGAGTGGGGGTGAGAGTGGACAGGTTTGGTGTACCCCCGGCCTCTGATAAGATCAGAGCAGGGGGTGTTTTACACTGTTGTGGGAAACAGAACAACTTTGATTGCTTCCCCTGCAGCTGGTCAATCAAGCAGAGGAAGCAACCACTTCATCTTACTCTGCATTGTGAGGGCAAGACAAGATTGATTTAATCATTATAGTTTACATTCCAACATAATCCTACGATAAAGATAACCTGGAAAACCCTAACAGAGTTAATTTAACTCGGGTGGTTAGATTACGGACGAATCTCCGAACCCGGCTAAAACAAACCCGTTACCGGGAAGCCGGGGGCACCTTAATGCAAGAGGTGCGTTTGACAGGTCATATGCAAAAGTTTCATTCGTATGTAAAATAAATTTCAAGATTTTCCTTTATAAATCATTGGCTGTTCAGATCAGCAATATCAGTTAAACATATCATATAGCGGACAGAGACAAAGATAATTGAAAAGTGAAATGAAGTTCATGGGAGTTACAGATTTGTCAAGAAGAATGGTCCAATATACCTTCAACCAGAATCCACACTCTCATTGGAAGCTTTAGGAAGTATCTCGAGCAGTGGTTCTTAACCTTGTTGGCGGTACCAAACCCCACCAGTTTCATATCAAAGTCAAAGTCAAAGTCAGCTTTATTGTCAATTTCTCCACATGCCAAAGACACACAAAGAAACCGAAATTTCGTTCCCCCCTATCCCACGGTGACAAGACATGGCCCACAACAGACAAACAAGTGAACAAGTATAACAAAAGCGTGCTGAATAAATAATGAATAAATAACAACAAATAAATAAATAAAAAAGAGGAGCAAAAAAAAAAAAAAAAAAAGGAGCAAGTGCGCGTACAGCAGACATTCCAGAAAATAGCGCAACAGTGCCGCACGCTACGCAGAAGGGGGTAGCGAGTTCAGGGCCCTAACAGCCTGGAGTAAGAAGCTGTTGGCGAGTCTGGTGGTGCGGGAGCGCAGGCAGAACGTCAAACAAAGAGTGAGCCGGGTGACTCACATCTCTCGCAATCGAGGTTGCCTTGCGGGTGAGATGGGAGGTGTAAATGTCCTTCAGGGAGGGGAGCGAAGCACCAATAATCTTACCAGCCGTATTCACTATGTGCTGCAGGGCCTTCAAGTTCTGTTCAGTGCAGTTACCACCCCAGATAGCGATGCAACTGGTGAGGACGCTCTCAATGGTGCCACGGTAGAATGTAGACACGACTGCCTGAGGAGCACATGCACGCCTGAGCTTCCGCAGGAAGTACAGGCGGCGCTGAGCTTTCTTTTCCAGTGACGAGGTGTTTGCGGACCAGGAGAGGTCCTCACTGATGTGCACCCCCAGGAACTTGGTGCAGCTCACCCTCTCCACCACAGCACCGTCGATGATCAGCGGCAGGCGGCGCTGAGCTTTCTTTTCCAGTGACGAGGTGTTTGCGGACCAGGAGAGGTCCTCACTGAACATGCCTGGAAGTCGATGCCGGTGCTTGGGGCCGTGTGGCGGTGAACTATTTATGTTATAGTTATTTGATATATTTGTCATTTTCAAAACTTGTTCAGAAAAAAAATATATTATTCAGTGGTAATGTTGGACGTTTTCAATAAATACAAATTCATACAGTTTTAGGGTTCTCAGGTTAAAAGAGGCAATGCATGATAGGCATGTTTTTGCCGATATATTATTTTTACTTTATTTTTTATGGTTTGTTATGGTTGCTGCCATCACCACTAGATGGCGACGAAGACAAAGGAGGTGAACAAAGGCGTGGGGGTAGGGGCAATGAAGGGTAGAAAAAGAAGCAAAGCATGGTGATAGTGTCTCTTAATCTATGTTTTACTTAATTTATAATGCTTTGGTTTTGTAATGACCAAAGGTACTTTTTAAACAGTTCTACGAATCCTGTTTCATCCACTGAGTGTGTATGTGTGCCACACGTTTTTAGCAATTAAGCCCGTGACTGAAGATGGCGTGTGCGGTAAAGACGTCGGCCCGGCAACTTGTACAGTTCATACCTACCTGGAAGGGGAGACACCATGATCAAGAAGGTGGTTCACCCAAAGTGAGGCTCAGCCATTGCACTCTGGTTGTGCTGACCTCTGCAAATTCCCCTACTGTGGGAATCTCAACTGCATTATTTCTGGTAGTGGGGGACTGTGTTCGCGCTCTCCTCTGGTCTTTCTGATGAAAACAAAAATTAAGCGCAGTAGTACGCACATGGAGTTGAAGTCTGCGATGCTGTGACACACTGAACGCTTTTGATTATGTAATTAACTGTACTCTGGAACTGTGTGTCAGGGTTTTCCAGATTATCCTTATCGTATGATTATGTTGGAATGCAGCCTGTAATAAATAACGTAGCTAGATTAGTTTTATGCTTATGTTGGAATGCAACCTGTGATAAATAACCTAGCTTGTCCCATCCTACACAAAGTCGTAAAACACCCTTTGCTATGTTTTGACTAGTGGTCAAGGGCTTTCTCTATTCAGTCCACTCTTACCCCCACCCTGTTTCTCTTAATAAAAATGCTCTTGCAGGAGCCGTGAGTCAGACCTCCATTCGAACATCGCTGTACGCACAGCGACAAATGGACTCTCCACCTGCAGGTGTCTAAAAGGACTTACTCGTCTCCCGTGTGGTTCTTGCAAAATAAGTTGGAGTGAGCGAATCTCTAACACTGTGCATTTGCTCGCTAAACTGTATTCACCAAATTAGTAAATGCAAAATAATATGTAATTACCACGTTCCTGACTCGTCATATGATATGAACGTGTCAAAACCTTTTTGTCGGCTGTAGGTCTGTCTTTTTAAGAATTCGCCGGATTGTTTTTCCTCATACATCACAAGTATGGATTTCTAGAGAACAACTTTTACTTTCTAAAGTAAAATATTTTCAAATGTCAAATATCAAACGCCACCAACGCAGTGGAGGTGAATTACACTCCAAACCATGCCAGCAACGTCAAAAGCCTCAATTATTTGCGACACAAGCGAGACATAGAGCATTTCTGAAGTTTGAAAAACCATTTGAGAAATTACGATCGTATTTTGTTTCCTGATTTGTGTTGAATAAAGTTATGAAATTACAAATTTTCAAATAAAACACAGGGATGGGATCATTTCCCGTTCTCTCAGACCAAAAGTACACGTACCAAGACATACAACTGTTTTTACCTTCAATAATCAAAATAGACGCCCAATATAATTGAAAGAACGAGCGCCGTCAGTGTTCGATCAGATACCTACAATCCTGTGCGCCAACAATGTTTAAAGTAAGTGAGACATTAATGAACACAAAATACTCGTTTAAACATTCTATTTTGCTTGAGTCCTTGTAAGTATAGTAAATCCATCAACTTCTATTGTTTGAATGTTGCTGCAATTTGAGTGCGAGACCGCCTGTGAATTTAGTGAGACCAGCAGTGGGATGGCCCGTTTTGACTCAGATTTTCAGATACTCGTTCCTCTTCAGATCGAATAAATCTTTCGCCTTTTACTAAAGATTTCTGTGGAGAGGAACAATAAGAGTATATCATTTCCGTGGAGAGGAACAATAAGAGTATATCTCAATTTGTTGATGCTCTGTGAAAGCAGAGCGTTCTTTCTCTTTTTGCAACGGATAGCCGCCTATATCATACTCCGTGCAACAATCATACGTTCGCATAATTCATACCGGCACATATGTGAACATGTTCACATAAACAGAGAAATTATGCCGAGAATTATGGAGACAGCTTCCTGGACCTAGTCTACTCGGCGCAAAAGGGAGCTTTCAAAGCCACCCCCCTCCCCCATCTGGGGCTTTCTGACCATCTCACCGTTTTGCTTTTGCCCGCATACAGACAATTGGTAAAGGCATCCAGGCCGGTTCGGAGGCGGGTTCGGGTGTGGCCTGAGGGTGCCTCCAATGCACTTCGTGACTGCTTCGACACCACTGACTGGGACTTGTTTAAGCAGGCAGCCACCTACAACGATTGGACGGACATAGAGGAGTATACTGACTCTGTTACCTCTTACATCACGAAGTGCATCGATGATGTGACTTGCTCGAAATCCGTTGTCACTCGCGCGAACTGGAAGCCGTGGCTGACGGGGGCTTTCCTCAGACTGTTGAGGGCCAGGGACAATGCTTTCAGAGCGGGGGACGAGGCTGGCTTGAGGACAGCGAGGGCTGACCTGTCCCGAGGCATCAAAGAAGCGAAGAAGGCGTTCTCGTGCAAGGTTTCCACCCACTTCAAGGACAGCAAGGACGCACGTAGCCTTTGGCGGGGCATTCAGACCATCACGGACTACAAGCCCGCGCCGAGGAGCTGTGAGGGCGACGTCCGTCTGCTGAACGATCTGAACCGCTTCTTTGCTCGCTTCGACGCCCAGAACAGCACTTGCCCGCTGAAGACCACTCCCCCCCCACACAAGCAGCCTCTGCGCCTCTCTGCCGACAGTGTGAGGAGGGCGCTTGCCGCTATTGATACCCGTAAGGCGGCGGGCCCTGACAACATCCCGGGTCGAGCGCTGAAGGACTGCGCTGGGGAGCTGTCGGGTGTCTTCACGGACATCTTTCACGTTTCCCTGCAGCAGCCCATCGTCCCTTCGTGTTTCAAGGCTGCCACCATCGTTCCTGTGCCGAAGAAACCTGCACCGTCCTGCTTCAATGACTACCGCCCCGTGGCACTGACGCCCATCATCATGAAGTGCTTTGAGCGGCTTGTCATGGAGCACATCAAGTCCGTTCTCCCCCCCACCATTGACCCTTTCCAGTTTGCGTACCGTGCCAAGCGGTCCCTCTGAGGATGCCATCTGCTCTGCTCTCCACTCGGCCCTCACCCACCTGGAGAGAAAGGACTCATATGTGAGGTTGCTGTTTGTGGACTTCAGCTCTGCCTTCAACACCATTGTGCCGCAGCGACTCATCTGCAAACTCGACGAGCTGGGCCTCAGTACCTCCCTCTGCAACTGCTACTGGACTTCCTCTGTCAGAGGCCTCAGGTGGTGCGTGTTGGCGACAAAATCTCCGCCAGCATCACGCTGAGCACGGGGGCCCCCCAGGGCTGCGTGCTCAGTCCATTGCTCTTCACCCTGCTGACGCATGACTGCACTGCGACCTACAGCGACAACCGCATAGTGAAGTTTGCTGACGACACGACTCTGGTGGGTCTCATCACGAAGGGCGACGAGACTCGGTACAGGTCGGAAGTTGACCTTCTGACCACGTGGTGCAGGGACAACAACCTCCTGCTGAACGTCAATAAGACCAAGTAAATCATTGTTGACTTCCGGAAGGGTCACACAACACACCTGCCGCTGATCATCGACGGTGCTGTGGTGGAGAGGGTGAGCTGCACCAAATTCCTGGGGGTGCACATCAGTGAGGACCTCTCCTGGTCCGCAAACACCTCGTCACTGGAAAAGAAAGCTCAGCGCCGCCTGTACTTCCTGCGGAAGCTCAGGCGTGCATGTGCTCCTCAGGCAGTCGTGTCTACATTCTACCGTGGCACCATTGAGAGCGTCCTCACCAGTTTCATCGCTGTCTGGGGTGGTAACTGCACTGAACAGAACTTGAAGGTCCTGCAGCGCATAGTGAATACGGCTGGTAAGATTATTGGTGCTTCGCTCCCCTCCCTGAAGGACATTTACACCTCCCATCTCACCCGCAAGGCAACCTCGATTGCGAGAGATGTGAGTCACCCGGCTCACTCTTTGTTTGACGTTCTGCCTGCGCTCCCGCACCACCAGACTCGCCAACAGCTTCTTTCTCCAGGCTGTTAGGGCCCTGAACTCGCGGCACTGTTGCGCTATTTTCTGGAATGTCTGCTGTACGCGCACTTGCTCCTTTGTTTTTTTTTTGCTCCTCTTATTTATTTATTTATTTGTTGTTATTTATTCATTATTTATTCAGCACGCTTTTGTTATACTTGTTCACTTGTTTGTCTGTTGTGGGCCATGTCTTGTCACCGTGGGATAGGGGGGAACGAAATTTCGGTTTCTTTGTGTGTCTTTGGCATGTGGAGAAATTGACAATAAAGCTGACTTTGACTTTGACTTTGATATGAAACTGGTGGGGTTTGGTACCGCCAACAAGGTTAAGAACCACTGCTCGAGATACTTCCTAAAGCTTCCAATGAGAGTGTGGATTCTGGTTGAAGGTATATTGGACCATTCTTCTTGACAAATCTGTAACTCCCATGAACTTCATTTCACTTTTCAATCATCTTTGTCTCTGTCCGCTATATGATATGTTTAACTGATATTGCTGATCTGAACAGCCAATGATTTATAAAGGAAAATCTTGAAATTTATTTTACATACGAATGAAACTTTTGCATATGACCGTATGTGACCAAAGGTTTGAGGTCCAACCGAGACTTGAGCTGGGATCACTGGTTTCAGAGTCGAGAGTGTTCAAAGCAGGCTCAATTAACACAATTAGGACAAATTTATTAAAATCAATTCGGACTCACTTACCTACCTTAGATACCTACCTTGGATACTTACCTCAAATTGGTACCACGCCTCTGGTCCCCGGACCACGCCCACCTAAAAAATTAGAAAAGACAAAAATCAAAAAAATATATACGTAAATACTTACCTGAATAATCCATATACCTGTAGTAAGAAAAATGAGAAACAAAAAATTAAAAAACAAAAATAAAAAACAAAACAAAAAACAAAACAATAAAATATTCAAAATCATAATTCACAATATCAAATCGTAATTGGAACACATTCATTGAGGCTAAAACCAATTTTATTTCCAAAAAAGAAAAAGTCAGAAACAAAAACTAAAATTTGAAATTAGAAACTCTAACCAAACAGAGACTATAAAAGGATGCGCAGCGCAAAAGACGCTCAGTGCGTGGAGAGAGAACAAAGAGAAAACAACTCAGCAGCAATTACAAACAGTAGATTTCAGCATCAATTTTATTTTTTGTTTGTTTGTGTGCCAGACCTGAGGAAGGCCCTAGCGGCCGAAACGTTGTCAAGGCACGCATACATTATATATTGGCCAAACAAAATCTAACAAAAGAAATTTTATTAAAAACTACTTCATTAAAAACAACCATATTAAAAACAATTTTGTTTGATAAAAACAAGTTTATTACATATATAACAAAGGCGAATTCCAGCCATGTAGCAAGGTTGGACCACGGTCCACTATGGCCGACGCCGCCGCTTTGCTCGTCAGAACCCTGGGCTGGACGCTGGGAGGTGTTCCGGACGGATGGACCGTGCTTTTGCCCCTGCTTCCAACAGGAAGGGGGGCTCCTACTGCAATCAGAACCCTGGGCTGGACGCTGGGAGGTGTGCCGGACGGATGGACCGTGCTTTTGCCCCTGCTTCCAACAGGAAGGGGGGCTCCTACTGCAATCCTGACCCTACCCCCAACCCTAAACCTAAACCTAACCCTAACCCCAACCCCAACCCTAACCCCAACCCTTACCCCAATCCCAGTCCCTTTTTACGTCCCACCAGGAACAGAACTTCCAACAAGTAGGACAATTAACATAATTAGGACAAATTGGTTTTACTTTATTCAGACCCACTTACATCTAATACCTACCTGGATACTTACCTCCAATTGGAACCACGCGTCTGGTCCCCGGACCACGCCCACCTGAAAAAAGCAGAAAAAAAATGACAAAACGGAATAAAACAAAAATATAAACAAAAGTCACCAAATGTTCTCAATAATATAATTACAAATTTGCAAAAACCCAATATATAATCCACCTACCTATGTACTACTTACCTGTAGTTTGGACCGCAATCCGAGATCCTAGACCACGTCTATTTGAAAAACAAAAAACATCAAAAAACATGAAAAAAAAACAATTAAAAAACATTAAAAAACAAAATGTGTATGTTTACATTTCTATAATACCAATTCCAAGTTGACCAAATTATAATTATTTTGTTCAAACCTAATATGAAGGCTAGTTTAATTATGAAAATTAATTGAAAAATGAAAATATAAGCTAAAACACGTTACATTTCTAAAACGAAATTTCGAAAAACAAAAAAGATTTAAAACTTCAACCGAGCTGAGGGTATAAAAGGAATCCGCAAGGCAAAGGGCCTTTAGTGCGAATTTGGACTGCAAGCAAGACACATTGTTGCACCTTACAAAACAAAAATAGTTTTTCATATAATACCTGATGTCAGGTGTGCCAGACCTGATGAAGGCTTTAGATAGCCGAAACGTTGTCAGGGCACACATTGCATATTGGCCAGAATAAATCAAAAAAGAAACTTTATTTTAAAAAAAAATAACTTTATTAAATATATGACAAAGGCAAATTCTGGATCCACAGCCATGGATCAGGGTTGGACGACGGTCCACTCTGGCCGACGCCACCGCGTTGCCCGCCGGAACCGTGAGCTGGGGGCTGATTGGAATCCCGGATGGATGGACCGTGCTTTTGCCTTTCCCTCCTCTAGGAGGGGGGGCTCCCACCGTAACCCTAACCCTAACCCTAACCTGACCCCATTTCCCGATAAGACAAAAACGTCAACCTGCAAGTTAAAATTTGAAAATAAACGAGTCAAAATTTGAACGTAAACACAAATTTAAACAATAATTGCAAATAAGCACTATTTGAGACCAAAAGCAGTTAAAAGTAAATACTTACCTCAAATAAAACCACAATACTCACCCAAAACAAAAAAATGTGCATACCTATCAAATTTGAATGTAAACAATTGCAAATAAGCATTATTTGGGACAAAAAAGCAAAAAAAGCAGTTAAAAGTAAATACTTACCTTAATTAAAACCATAATACTTACCCAAAACAAAAATATACTTACCTATTACGGAGATCACAAATCCACGCCCAATCGGTGCCTGCAAGAAAACAAGTTACTATGCTAAAGAAACAAGCGCAAATCGCTGGCTCCGCCCACTTGGAGGAGTGTATATAAGCACCGTTCGGAGCAGGAGCTCTCAGTCTCGATGCGGCCGTGGAGGAGGAAGCAGCTCCCCATGTGATGAAACTAAACTAAATTTAGATGCAATTCCTGTGTGCCAGACCTGAAGAAGGCACAAAAGATGCCGAAACGTTGTCGATGGCCACACAGATAAACAAAATTTAGCGCAAAATGACGCCGGTACAAAACCAATTGGAAACAAATAGTAATTTACCCACGCTCTACCCAGATAGGAGAGCGCATGGATGCCGCACAGACCAAGATGCTCTCGCTCCACCCAGATAGGGGAGTCGATGAATTAGGTGCGAGGTACGAATATTTAGTTGAACGCAAGCGCAGCTGTCAATCTTACATGCCAAATCGAGACTCACTTATTAATTATATAACAAAGGCGACCGGATAGGTAAAGTGCAATCAAAAACAAACATACAATAAGCACAAACACGTGTTCAAGGTCAAAAACGATCTTTATTAAGCCCTAATTAGTCCTGGCCAGCATGGCGGGCGCGGCTGCAAGGGGCAGGATGCTCTGGAGCTGGTTGTGGGGTGCGGGCCAGGATGGTAGGACCTTGCCTTTGTTCTTCTCCTTCGGGGGAGGAACTCTTTACCTAATCCTAACTCGCCTGTGCCACCTCCAGTGCGCCACCCCCCACGTTTCCGGTTTCCATCGAGCTCCTGTTACGTCTGTGTGCTGTCCCCTAAACTGGTCCTATCCCAGCCCTAATCCTAACCTACCCCCCATCCTAACCTAACCTCTAACCCTAACCCTAACCTTAACCCTAACCCTAACCTGACCCCATTTCCCGATAAGAAAAAAACGTCAACCTGCGGGTTAAAATTTGAAAATAAACAAGTCAAAATTTGAACGCAAACACAAATTTGAACAATAAATGCAAATAAGCACTATTTGAGACCAAAAGGCAGTTAAAAGTAAATACTTACCTCAAATAAAACCACAATACTCACCCAAAACAAAAAAATGTGCATACCTATCAAATTTGAATGTAAACAATTGCAAATAAGCATTATTTGGGACAAAAAAAGCAAAAAAAACAGTTAAAAGTAAATACTTATCTTAATTAAAACCATAATACTTACCCAAAACAAAAATATACTTACCTATTCCAGAGATCACAAATCCACGCCCAATCGGTGCCTGCAAGAAAACAAGTTACTATGCTAAAGAAACAAGCGCAAATCGCTGGCTCCGCCCACTTGGAGGAGTGTATATAAACACCGTTCGGAGCAGGAGCTCTCAGTCTCGATGCGGCCGTGGAGGAGGAAACAGCTCCCCATGTGATGAAACTAAACTAAATTGAGATGCAATTCCTGTGTGCCAGACCTGAAGAAGGCACAAAAGATGCCGAAACGTTGTCGATGGCCACACAGATGAACAAAATTTAGCGCAAAATGACGCCGGTACAAACCAATTGGAAACAAATAGTAATTTACCCACGCTCTACCCAGATAGGAGAGCGCATGGATGCCGCACAGAGCAAGATGCTCTCGCTCCACCCAGATAGGGGAGTCGATGAATTAGGTGCGAGGTTCGAATATTTAGTTGAACGCAAGCGCAGCTGTCAATCTTACATGTCAAATCGAGACTCACTTATTAATTATATAACAAAGGCGACCGGATAGGTAAAGTGCAATCAAAAACAAACATACAATAAGCACAAATACGTTTTCAAGGTCAAAAACGATCTTTATTAAGCCCTAATTAGTCCTGGCCAGCATGGCGGGCGCGGCCGCAACGGGCAGGATGCTCTGGAGCTGGTTGTGGGGTGCGGGCCAGGATGGTAGGACCGTGCCTTTGTTCCTCTCCTTCGGGGGAGGAACTCTTTACCTAATCCTAACTCGCCTGTGCCACCTCCAGTGCGCCCCCCCCCCACGTTTCTGGTTTCCATCGAGCTCCTGTTACGTCTGTGTGCTGTCCCCTAAACTGGTCCTATCCCAGCCCTAATCCTAACCGATCCCCCATCCTAACCTAACCCCTAACCCTAACCCTAACCCTAACACTAACCTGACCCCATTTCCCGATAAGACAAAAACGTCAGCCTGCAAGTTAAAATTTGAAAATAAACAAGTCAAAATTTGAACGTAAACACAAATTTGAACAATAATTGCAAATAAGCACTATTTGAGACCAAAAGGCAGTTAAAAGTAAATACTTACCGCAAATAAAACAACAATACTCACCCAAAACAAAAAAAAAATGTGCATACCTATCAAATTTGAATGTAAACAATTGCAAATGAGCATTATTTGGGACAAAAAAAGCAAAAGAAGCAGTTAAAAGTAAATACTTACCTTAATTAAAACCATAATACTTACCCAAAACAAAAATATACTTACCTATTCCGGAGATCACAAATCCACGCCCAATCGGTGCCTGCAAGAAACCAAGTTACTATGCTAAAGAAACAAGCGCAAATCGCTGGCTCCGCCCACTTGGAGGCGTGTATATAAACACCGTTCGGAGCAGGAGCTCTCAGTCTCGATGCGGCCGTGGAGGAGGAAGCAGCTCCCCATGTGATGAAACTAAACTAAATTTAGATGCAATTCCTGTGTGCCAGACCTGAAGAAGGCACAAAAGATTCCGTAACGTTGTCGATGACCACACAGATGAACAAAATTTAGCGCAAAATGACGCCGGTACAAAACCAATTGGAAACAAATAGTAATTTACCCACGCTCGACCCAGATAGGAGAGCGCATGGATGCCGCACAGAGCAAGATGCTCTCGCTCCATCCAGATAGGGGAGTCGATGAATTAGGTGCGAGGTACGAATATTTAGTTAAACGCAAGCGCAGCTGACAATCTTACATGCCAAATCGAGACTCACTTAATAATTATATAACAAAGGCGACCAGATAGGTAAAGTGCAATCAAAAACAAACATATAATAAGCACAAACACGTGTTCAAGGTCAAAAACGATCTTTATTAAGCCCTAATTAGTCCTGGCCAGCATGGCGGGCGCGGCCGCAATGGGTAGGATGCTCTGGAGCTGGTTGTGGGGTGCGGGCCAGGATGGTAGGACCGTGCCTTTGTTCCTCTCCTTCGGGGGAGGAACTCTTTCAAGATGGCGGCGCGTGCACACGCAGCGGCCACTCTCTGTCCCGTCGGTACGGTGATTTGTTCGTCTAATGAGTGTTCGTCCGACAGTCTTGTGTGTTCGTCTCGTCCGTGCTACAAGTACAGCAGGCAGGTTCTGCTTGACATCGGCAGAAGTGGGTTTTGCGGCGTTCTGGACTTTGAAGCGTCGACATTAAAGGCGCTCGGACTGCTACGTCCTGAAACGTCGCCGACCTCACCCGCTATTCCTATTTCTATTGGGAGCCGTCGGAAACGGTGTGCGAGGAGGCAGAAGAGGGGCAAGCGCGGAGGCGTCCGGGCCAGGCTGGCGGCCAACCCAGCGCGACCGGCGGTGCCCTCCATTCTTCTGGCGAATGTTCGATCGCTGGACAACAAAATTGATTACGTTCGCCTGCTGAGGTCTACGAACCGGACGGTGCGGAACTGCTGTGTGCTCGTGTTCACCGAGACCTGGTTGAGTGACAACATTCCGGACTCTGCAGTGCACCTGGAGCGGCTAGCGTGCTATCGGGCGGACCGTGCCATTGTACGAGGGGGAAAGTCGCGTGGAGGTGGAATATGCGTCTACATCCGAGAAGAATGGTGCCGGGACTCTGTGGTGGTATGTAAGCACTGCTCGCCGCTTGTGGAGTTTGTGATCATTAAGTGCCGTCCTTTTTATCTGCCGAGGGAATTTACCGCGATTCTGCTAGTCGCGGTATACATCCCGCCTTCCAACATCGAAGGAGACAGGATCGCGGCGCTTGGTGAACTGTACCAGGCTGTCAGTGAACAGCAAACAGCGCACCCTGACGGTTTCACCATCTTCGCTGGAGACTTCAATCATGCCAACCTGAAGTCTGTTTTCCCGAGGCTTCACCAGCATGTTCCTTTTCCGACACGTGGCGACAGCTTCCTGGACCTAGTCTACTCGGCGCAAAAGGGAGCTTTCAAAGCCACCCCCCTCCCCCATCTGGGGCTTTCTGACCATCTCACCGTTTTGCTTTTGCCCGCATACAGACAAATTGGTAAAGGCATCCAGGCCGGTTCGGAGGCAGGTTCGAGTGTGGCCTGAGGGTGCCTCCGATGCACTTCGTGACTGCTTCGACACCACTGACTGGGACTTGTTTAAGCAGGCAGCCACCTACAACGATTGGACGGACATAGAGGAGTATACTGACTCTGTTACCTCTTACATCACGAAGTGCATCGATGATGTGACTTGCTCGAAATCCGTCGTCACTCGCGCGAACTGGAAGCCGTGGCTGACGGGGGCTGTCCTCAGACTGTTGAGGGCCAGAGACAAGGCTTTCAGAGCGGGGGATGAGGCTGGCTTGAGGACAGCGAGGGCCGACCTGTCCCGAGGCATCAAAGAAGCGAAGAAGGCGTTCTCGTGCAAGGTCTCCACCCACTTCAAGGACAGCAAGGACGCACGTAGCCTTTGGCGGGGCATTCAGACCATCACGGACTACAAGCCCGCGCCGAGGAGCTGTGAGGGCGACGTCCGTCTGCTGAACGATCTGAACCGCTTCTTTGCTCGCTTCGACGCCCAGAACAGCACTTGCCCGCTGAAGACCACTCCCCCCCCACACGAGCAGCCCCTGCGCCTCTCTGCCGACGGTGTGAGGAGGGTGCTTGCCGCTATTGACACCCGTAAGGCGGCGGGCCCTGACAACATCCCGGGTCGAGCGCTGAAGGACTGCGCTGGGGAGCTGTCGGGTGTCTTCACGGACATCTTTAACGTTTCCCTGCAGCAGGCCATCGTCCCCTCGTGTTTCAAGGCTGCCACCATCGTTCCTGTGCTGAAGAAACCTGCACCGTCCTGCTTCAATGACTACCGCCCTATGGCACTGACGCCCATCATCATGAAGTGCTTTGAGCGGCTGGTCATGGAGCACATCAAGTCCGTTCTCCTCCCCACCATTGACCCTTTCCAGTTTGCGTACCGTGCCAAGCGGTCCTCTGAGGATGCCATCTGCTCTGCCCTCCACTCGGCCCTCACCCATCTGGAGAGAAAGGACTCATATGTGAGGTTGCTGTTTGTGGACTTCAGCTCTGCCTTCAACACCATTGTGCCGCAGCGACTCATCTGCAAACTCGACGAGCTGGGCCTCAGTACCTCCCTCTGCAACTGGATACTGGACTTCCTCTGTCAGAGGCCTCAGGTGGTGCGTGTTGGCGACAAAATCTCCGCCAGCATCACGCTGAGCACGGGGGCCCCCCAGGGCTGCGTGCTCAGTCCATTACTCTTCACCCTGCTGACGCATGACTGCACTGCGACCTACAGCGACAACCGCATAGTGAAGTTTGCTGACAACACGACTCTGGTGGGTCTCATCACGAAGGGCGACGAGACTCGGTACAGGTCGGAGGTTGACCTTCTGACCACGTGGTGCAGGGACAACAACCTCCTGCTGAACATTAATAAGACCAAGGAAATCATTGTTGACTTCCGGAAGGGTCACACAACACACCTGCCGTTGATCATCGATGGTGCTGTGGTGGAGAGGGTGAGCTGCACCAAGTTCCTGGGGGTGCACATCAGTGAGGACCTCTCCTGGTCCGCAAACACCTCGTCACTGGCAAAGAAAGCTCAGCGCCGCCTGTACTTCCTGCGGAAGCTCAGGCGTGCATGTGCTCCTCAGGCAGTCCTGTCTACATTCTACCGTGGCACTATTGAGAGCGTCATCACCAGTTGCATCACTGTCTGGGGTGGTAACTGCACTGAACAGAACTTGAAGGCCCTGCAGCGCATGGTGAATACGGCTGGTAAGATTATTGGTGCTTCGCTCCCCTCCCTGAAGGACATTTACACCTCCCATCTCGCCCGTAAGGCAACCTCGATTGCCAGAGATGTGAGTCACCCGGCTCACTCTTTGTTTGACCTTCTGCCCTCTGGGAAGAGGTACAGGAGCCTGCGCTCCCGCACCACCAGACTTGCCAACAGCTTCTTTCCCCAGGCTGTTAGGGCCCTGAACTCGCTACCCCCCTCTGCGTAGCGTGTGGCACTGTTGCGCTATTTTCGGGAATGTCTGCTGTACGCGCACTTGCTCCTTTTTTTTCTGCTCCTCTTATTTATAAATTTATTGTTGTGTTATTTATTCATTATTTATTCAGCACGCTTTTGTTATACTTGTTACTTGTTTGTCTGTTGTGAGCCATGTCTTGTCACCGTGGGACAGGGGGGAACGAAATTTCGGTTTCTTTGTGTGTCTTTGGCATGTGGAGAAATTGACAATAAAGCTGACTTTGACTTTGACTTTGACTTTACCTAATCCTAACTCGCCTGTGACACCTCCAGTGCGCCCCCCCCCCCACGTTTCCGGTTTCCATCGAGCTCCTGTTACTTCTGTGTGCTGTCCCCTAAACTGGTCCTATCCCAGCCCTAATACTAACCTATCCCCCAACCTAACCTAACCCCTAACCCTAACCCTAATCCTAACCCTAAACCTAAACCTAACCCTAACCCTAAAACTAACCCTAACCCTAACCCTAGCCCTAACCCTAACCCTAACCTGACCCCATTTCCCGATAAGACAAAAACGTCAACCTGCAAGTTAAAATTTGAAAATAAACAAGTCAAAATTTGAACGTAAACACAAATTTGAACAATAATTACAAATCAGCACTATTTGAGACCAAAAGGCAGTTAAAAGTAAATACTTACCTCAAATAAAACCAAAATACTCACCCAAAACAAAAAAAATGTGCATACCTATCAAATTTGAATATAAACAATTGCAAATAACCATTATTTGGGACAAAAAAAGCAAAAAAAGCAGTTAAAAGTAAACACTTACCTTAATTAAAACCATAATACTTACCCAAAACAAAAATATACTTACCTATTCCGGAGATCACAAATCCACGCCCAATCGGTGCCTGCAAGAAAACAAGTTACTATGCTAAAGAAACAAGCGCAAATAGCTGGCTCCGCCCACTTCGAGGAGTGTACATAAGCACCGTTCGGAGCAGGAGCTCTCAGTCTCGATGCGGCCGTGGAGGAGGAAGCAGCTCCCCATGTGATGAAACTAAACTAAATTTAGATGCAATTCCTGTGTGCCAGACCTGAAGAAGGCACAAAAGATGCCGAAATGTTGTCGATGGCCACACAGATGAACAAAATTTAGCGCAAAATGACGCCGGTACAAAACCAATTGGAAACAAATAGTAATTTACCCACGCTCTACCCAGATAGGAGAGCGCATGGATGCCGCACAGAGCAAGATGCTCTCGCTCCACCCAGATAGGGGAGTTGATGAAATAGGTGCGAGGTACGAATATTTAGTTGAACGCAAGCGCAGCTGACAATCTTACATGCCAAATCGAGACTCACTTATTAATTATATAACAAAGGCGACCGGATAGGTAAAGTGCAATCAAAAACAAACATACAATAAGCACAAACACGTGTTCAAGGTCAAAAACGATCTTTATTAAGCCCTAATTAGTCCTGGCCAGCATGGCGGGTGCGGCCGCAACGGGCAGGATGCCTGGGGTGCGGGCCAGGATGGTAGGACCGTGCCTTTGTTCCTCTCCTTCGGGGGAGGAACTCTTTACCTAATCCTAACTCGCCTGTGCCACCTCCAGTGCGCCCCCCCCCCACGTTTCCGGTTTCCATCGAGCTCCTGTTACGTCTGTGTGCTGTCCCCTAAACTGGTCCTATCCCAGCCCTAATCCTAACCTATCCCCCATCATAACCTAACCCCTAACCCTAACCCTAATCCTAACCCTAAACCTAACCCTAACCCTAACCTGACCCCATTTCCCGATAAGACAAAAACGTCAACCTGCAAGTTAAAATTTGAAAATAAACAAGTCAAAATTTGAACGTAAACACAAATTTGAACAATAATTGCAAATAAGCACTATTTGAGACCAAAAGGCAGTTAAAAGTAAATACCTCAAATAAAACCACAATTCAACATTCAAGATTCAAGAGTTTTTTATTCGCCATGTTTGAGCGTGCCAAACAAGGAATTTGAATTCGGTAAATCATAGCCTCTGTTCAACATTTAGGTGACTAACAACAACACTCAGCACATGTGAAGAACGAAAGATATTCTCAAACATCCCCTGATCTTAAACTCCCAAGAGGGCAAGGAAAAACTCAAAACTCCAGCTAGGGGAAATGAGAAACCTTGAGAAAAGACCAGAGATGGGAGGGTCCCTCTTCTAGGATGACCAGGCTGCAATGGATGCAGAGAGGACACATAGTACAAACAGTGTAAACAAAAAAGGTGTGGAAAGCAGGATGTTATTGCACAGTAATGACTCTGAGACTCTAAGAGTGGTGTGAGTTCATCAGAGCGACAGCCTGGGGGAAGAAGCTGTCTCTGTGTCTGCTGGTTTTAGTGTACAGAGCTCTATAACGGCGTCCGGAGGGGAGTAGTTAAAACAGGCTGCAACCTGGGTGCGAAGGGTCTGTTGAGATGTTACTTGCACGTTTCCTGGTCCTGGACAGTTACAAGTCTTGGATAGATGGGAGGTTGATTCCAATTATCTTTTCTGCAGTCCTTACTGTCCGTTGCAGTCTGTGCTTGTCTTGTTTGTAGGCCGATCCAAACCAGACAGTGATGGAGGTGCAGAAGACAGACTGGATGATGGCAGTGTAGAAGGTCTTCAGCAGCTCCCGCGGCAGGTTGAACTTCTTTAGCTGTCTCAGGAAGTACAGCCTCTGCTGGGCCTTCTTCCGGACAGAGTCTATGTGGCCGGTCCATTTCAGGTCCCGAGAGATTGTGGTTCCCAGGAAGTTGAAGGTGTCTGATGAGAGAATAGTATTACTGCGGATAGTGAGGGGTGAAAGTGGTGAAGGGCCTCGCCTGAAGTCCACTGTCATCTCCACGGTCTTGAGCGGGTTCATGTCCAGGTGGTTTTGGCTGCACCAGTGGACCAGCCGCTCCACCTCCTGTCTGTACGCAGTCTCATCACCGTTCTGGATCAGTCCGATGAGAGTGGTGTTGTCTGCATACTTCAGGAGCTTCACAGAAGAGTCACTTGCGGAGAAATCATTGGTGTAGAGGGAGAAGAGCAGTGGGGAGAGGATGCACCCCTGAGGGGCTCCAGTGTTGGTGGTCAGAGTGTCAGATGTGATGCTCCCCAGCCTCACACGCTGTCTCCTGTTGGTCAGGAAGCTGGTGATCCACTGACAGGTGGAGGCAGGCACCGCGAGCTGGATGAGCTTCTGTTGGAGGACGTCAGGAGCGATGGTGTTGAACGCCGAGCTGAAGTCCACAAACAGGATCCTGGCGTACTTTCCTGGGGTGTCCAGGTGTTGCAGGATGTAGTGCAGTCCCATGTTGACCGCATCATCCACCAGCCTGTTTGCCCGGTACGCAAACTGGAGGGGCTCCAGCAGGGGGCCCGTGACATCCTTCAGGTGCAGCTGGCGCCCACCTTTGCACGGATCTTCAATCGTTCCCTGGAGCTGTGTGAGGTGCCCGCGTGCTTCAAGAGCTCCACCATCGTTCCAGTGGCCAAGAAGCCCGCCATCACAGGTCTGAATGACTATAGACCTGTTTCACTGACATCTGTGGTCATGAAATCTTTCGAGAGGTTAGTGCTGAACCACAAATCCACGCCCAATCGGTGCCTGCAAGAAAACAAGTTACTATGCTAAAGAAACAAGCGCAAATAGCTGGCTCCGCCCACTTCGAGGAGCGTACATAAGCACTGTTCAGAGCAGGAGCTCTCAGTCTCGATGCGGCCGTGGAGGAGGAAGCAGCTCCCCATGTGATGAAACTAAACTAAATTTAGATGCAATTCCTGTGTGCCAGACCTGAAGAAGGCACAAAAGATGCCGAAACGTTGTCGATGGCCACACAGATGAACAAAATTTAGCGCAAAATGACGCCGGTACAAAACCAATTGGAAACAAATAGTAATTTACCCACGCTCTACCCAGATAGGAGAGCGCATGGATGCCGCACAGAGCAAGATGCTCTCGCTCCACCCAAATAGGGGAGTCGATGAATTAGGTGCGAGGTACAAATATTTAGTTGAAAGCAAGCGCAGCTGTCAATCTTACATGCCAAATTGAGACTCACTTATTAAATATATAACAAAGGCGACCGGATAGGTAAAGTGCAATCAAAAACAAATATACAATAAGCACAAACACGTGTTCAAGGTCCCCTCCGCGAGTCGTCACCTTATCGTGGTGGAGGGGTTTGCGTGCCCCTATGATCCTAGGAGCCATGTTGTCGGGGGCTTCATGCCCCTGGTAGGGTCACCCATGGCAAACGGGTCCTAGGTGAGGGGCCAGACAAAGCACGGCTCACAAGCCCCTTATGATGAGTAACATAAATGGACTTAGTTTTCCCTCGCCCGGACGCGGGTCACCGGGGCCTCCCTCTGGAGCCAGGCCTGGAGGCGGGGCTCGAAGGCGAGCGTCTGGTGGCCGGGCCTTTGCCCATGGGGCCCGGCCGGGCATAGCCCGAAATGGAAACGTGGGTCCCCCTTCCCATGGGCTCACCACCTGTGGGAGGGGCCGAAGGGGTCGGGTGCAATGTGAGCTGGGCGGCAGCCAAAGGCGGGGACCTTGGCGGTCTGATCCCCGGCTGCAGAAGCTGGCTCTTGGGACATGGAATGTCACCTCTCTGGCTGGAAAGGAGCCCGAGCTGGTGTGCGAGGCAGAACGATTCCGACTAGATATAGTCGGACTAGCCTCCACGCACAGTTTGGGTTCCGGTACAAGCCCTCTCGAGAGGGGCTGGACTCTCTTCCACTCTGGAGTTGCCCACGGTGAGAGGCGTCGAGCAGGTGTGGGTATACTTATTGCCCCCCGGCTGGGCGCCTGCACATTGGGGTTCACCCCGGTGAACGAGAGGGTAGCCTCCCTCCGCCTTCGGGTGGGGGGACGGGTCCTGACTGTTGTTTGTGTCTATGCACCAAACAGCAGCTCAGAGTACCCACCCTTTTTGGGGTCCCTGGAGGAAGTGCTGGAGAGCGCTCCTTCTGGGGACTCTATCGTTCTACTGGGTGACTTCAATGCTCACGTGGGCAATGACAGTGAGACCTGGAAGGGCGTGATTGGGAGGAACGGCCCCCCTGATCTGAACCCGAGCGGTGTTCTATTGTTGGACTTCTGTGCTCGACACGGATTTTCAATAATGAACACCATGTTCAAACATAAGGGTGTCCATGTGTGCACTTGGCACCAGGACACCCTAGGCCGCAGTTCGATGATCGACTTTGTAGTCGTGTCATCGGATTTGCGGCCGCATGTTTTGGACACTCGGGTGAAGAGAGGGGCGGAGCTGTCAACTGATCACCACCTGGTGGTGGGTTGGCTCCGATGGTGGGGGAAGATGCCGGTCCGACCTGGCAGACCCAAACGCTCTGTGAGGGTCTGCTGGGAACGTCTGGCAGAATCTCCTGTCAGGAAGAGCTTCAACTCCCACCTCCGGCAGAGCTTTTCCCACGTCCCGGGGGAGGCGGGGGACATTGAGTCTGAGTGGACCATGTTCCGCGCCTCCATTGTTGAGGCGGCCGACCGGAGCTGTGGCCGTAAGGTCGTTGGTGCCTGTCGTGGCGGCAACCCCCGAACCCGCTGGTGGACACCGGCGGTAAGGGATGCCGTCAAGCTGAAGAAGGAGTCCTATCGGGCCGTTTTGGCCTGCGGGACTCCGGAGGCAGCTGACAGGTACCGGATGGCCAAGCGGAACGCGGCTTCGGCGGTTGCTGAGGCAAAAACCCGGGCGTGGGAGGAGTTCGGTGAGGCCATGGAGAATGACTTTCGGACGGCTTCGAGGAAATTCTGGTCCACCATCCGGCGTCTCAGGAGGGGGAAGCAGTGCAACGTCAACACTGTTTACAGTGGGGATGGCGTGCTGCTGACCTCGACTCGGGACGTCGTGAGTCGGTGGGGAGAATACTTCGAAGACCTCCTCAATTCCACCTACACGCCTTCCATTGAGGAAGCAGGGCCTAGAGACTCTGAGGCGGATTCTCCAATCTCTGGGGTCGAAGTCACTGAGGTAGTTAAAAAACTCCTCGGTGGCAAGGCCCCGGGGGTGGATGAGATCCGCCCAGAGTTCTTAAAGGCTCTGGATGTTGTGGGGCTGTCATGGCTGACACGCCTCTACAACGTTGCGTGGACATCGGGGACAGTGCCTCTGGATTGGCAGACTGGGGTGGTGGTTCCCCTCTTTAAGAAGGGGGACCGGAGGGTGTGTTCCAATTACAGGGGAATCACACTCCTCAGCCTCCCTGGTAAGGTCTATTCAGGGGTGCTGGAGAGGAGGGTCCGTCGGGAGGTCGAACCTCGGATTCAGGAGGAGCAGTGTGGCTTTCGTCCTGGCCGTGGAACAGTGGACCAGCTCTACACCCTCGGCAGGATCCTCGAGGGTGCATGGGAGTTTGCCCAACCAGTCCACATGTGTTTTGTGGACTTGGAGAAGGCGTTCGACCGTGTCCCTCGGGAGGTTCTGTGGAGGGTGCTTCGGGAGTACGGGGTGCCGAGCCAACTGATAAGGGCGGTTCGGTCCCTGTATCACCGATGCCAGAGTCTGGTCCGCATTTCCGGCAGTAAGTCGGATTCGTTCCCAGTGAGGGTTGGACTCCGCCAAGGCTGCCCTTTGTCACCGATTCTGTTCATAATTTTTATGGACAGAATTTCTAGGCGCAGCCGAGGCGTTGAGGGGGTCCGGTTTGGGGACCTCAGCATCGCGTCTCTGCTTTTTGCAGATGACGTGGTGCTGTTGGCTTCTTCAGGCCGTGATCTCCAGCTCTCGCTGGAACGGTTCGCAGCCGAGTGCGAAGCGGTCGGGATGAGGGTCAGCACCTCCAAATCCGAGTCCATGGTCCTCGATCGGAAAAGGGTGGAATGCCCTCTCCGGATCGGGGATGAGATCCTGCCCCAAGTGGAGGAGTTCAAGTATCTTGGAGTCTTGTTCACGAGTGAGGGGAGGATGGAGCGTGAGATCGACAGGCGGATCGGTGCAGCGTCGGCAGTAATGCGGACCCTGTACCGGTCCGTTGTGGTGAAGAGAGAGCTGAGCCAAAAGTCAAAGCTCTCAATTTACCGGTCGATTTACGCTCCTACCCTCACCTATGGTCACGAGCTATGGGTCGTGACCGAAAGAACGAGATCTCGGATACAAGCGGCCGAAATGAGTTTTCTCCGCAGGATGTCCGGGCTCTCCCTTAGAGATAGGGTGAGAAGCTCGGTCATCCGGGAGAGACTCGGAGTAGAGTCGCTACTCCTCCACGTTGAGAGGAGCCAGATGAGGTGGCTCGGGCATCTTATCAGGATGCCTCCTGGACGCCTCCCTGGGGAGGTGTTCCGGGCATGTCCCACCGGTAGGAGACCCCGGGGACGACCCAGGACGCGCTGGAGAGACTATGTCTCTCAGCTGGCCTGGGAACGCCTTGGGATCCCCCGGGATGAGCTGGATGAAGTGGCTGGGGAGAGGGAAGTCTGGGAGTCCCTCTTGAAGCTGTTGCCCCCGCGACCCGACCCCGGATAAGCGGAAGAAGATGGATGGATGGATGGATGGACGTGTTCAAGGTCAAAAACGATCTTTATTAAGCCCTAATTAGTCCTGGCCAGGATGGCGGGCGCGGCCGCAACGGGCAGGATGCGCTGGAGCTGGTTCTGGGGTGCGGGCCAGGATGGTAGGACCGTGCCTTTGTTCCTCTCCTTCGGGGGAAGAACTCTTTACCTAATCCTAACTCTCCTGTGTCACCTCCAGTGCGCCCCCCCACGTTTCCGGTTTCCATCGAGCTCCTGTTACGTCTGTGTGCTGTCCCCTAAACTGGTCCTATCCCAGCCCTAATCCTAACCTATCCCCCTTCCTAACCTAACCCCTAACCCTAACCCTAACCCTAACCCTAACCCTAACCTTAACCCTAACCCTAACCCTAACCCTAACCTGACCCCATTTCCCGATAAGACAAAAACGTCAACCTGCAAGTTAAAATTTGAAAATAGACAAGTCAAAATTTGAACGTAAACACAAATTTGAACAATAATTGCAAATAAGCACTATTTGAGACCAAAAGGCAGTTAAAAGTAAATACTTACCTCAAATAAAATCACAATACTCACCCAAAACAAAAAAATGTGCATACCTATGAAATTCGAATGTAAACAATTCCAAATAAGCATTATTTGGGACAAAAAAAAGCAAAAAAAGCAGTTAAAAGTAAATACTTACCCAAAACAAAAATATACTTACCTAATCCGGAGATCACAAATCCACGCCCAATCGGTGCCTGCAAGAAAACAAGTTACTATGCTAAAGAAACAAGCGCAAATCGCTGGCTCCGCCCACTTGGAGGAGTGTATATAAGCACCGTTCGGAGCAGGAGCTCTCAGTCTCGATGCGGCCGTGGAGGAGGAAGCAGCTCCCCATGTGATGAAACTAAATTAAATTTAGATGCAATTCCTGTGTGCCAGACCTGAAGAAGGCACAAAAGATGCCGAAACGTTGTCGATGGCCACACAGATGAACAAAATTTAGCGCAAAATGACGCCGGTACAAAACCAATTGGAAACAAATACTAATTTACCCACGCTCTACCCAGATAGGAGAGCGCATGGATGCCGCACAGAGCAAGATGCTCTCGCTCCACCCAGATAGGGGAGTCGATGAATTAGGTGCGAGGTACGAATATTTAGTTGAACGCAAGCGCAGCTGTCAATCTTACATGCCAAATCGAGACTCACTTATTAATTATATAACAAAGGCGACCGGATAGGTAAAGTGCAATCAAAAACAAGCATACAATAAGCACAAACACGTGTTCAAGGTCAAAAACGATCTTTATTAAGCCCTAATTAGTCCTGGCCAGCATGGCGGGTGCGGCCGCAACGGGCAGGGTGCTCTGGAGCTGGTTGTGGGGTGCGGGCCAGGATGGTAGGACCGTGCCTTTGTTCCTCTCCTTCGGGGGAGGAACTCTTTACCTAATCCTAACTCGCCTGTGCCACCTCCAGTGCGCCCCCCCACGTTTCCGGTTTCCATCGAGCTCCTGTTACGTCTGTGTGCTGTCCCCTAAACTGGTCCTATCCCAGCCCTAATACTAACCTATCCCCCATCCTAACCTAACCCCTAACCCTAACCCCAATCCTAACCCTAACCCTAACCCTAACCCTAACCCTAACCTGACCCCATTTCCCGATAAGACAAAAACGTCAACCTGCAAGTTAAAATTTGAAAATAAACAAGTCCAAATTTGAACGTAAACACAAATTTGAACAATAATTGCAAATAAGCACTATTTGAGACCAAAAGGCAGTTAAAAGTAAATACTTACCTCAAATAAAACCACAATACTCACCCAAAACAAAAAAATGTGCATACCTATCAAATTTGAATGTAAACAATTGCAAATAAGCATTATTTGGGACAAAAAAAAAGCAAAAAAAGCAGTTAAAAGTAAACA
Organism: Syngnathus scovelli; assembly: GCF_024217435.2. NCBI lineage: Eukaryota > Metazoa > Chordata > Actinopteri > Syngnathiformes > Syngnathidae > Syngnathus > Syngnathus scovelli. The sequence continues at coordinate 98,206 of NW_026061604.1, read as the reverse complement.
CTTGCCTTAATTAAAACCATAATACTTACCCAAAACAAAAATATACTTACCTATTCCGGAGATCACAAATCCACGCCCAATCGGTGCCTGCAAGAAAACAAGTTACTATGCTAAAGAAACAAGCGCAAATTGCTGGCTCCGCCCACTTGGAGGAGTGTATATAAGCACCGTTCGGAGCAGGAGCTCTCAGTCTCGATGCGGCCGTGGAGGAGGAAGCAGCTCCCCATGTGATGAAACTAAACTAAATTTAGATGCAATTCCTGTGTGCCAGACCTGAAGAAGGCACAAAAGATGCCGAAACGTTGTCGATGGCCACACAGATGAACAAAATTTAGCGCAAAATGACGCCGGTACAAAACCAATTGGAAACAAATAGTAATTTACCCACGCTCTACCCAGATAGGAGAGCGCATGGATGCCGCACAGAGCAAGATGCTCTCGCTCCACCCAGATAGGGGAGTCGATGAATTAGGTGTGAGGTATGAATATTTAGTTGAACGCAAGCGCAGCTGTCAATCTTACATGCCAAATCGAGACTCACTTATTAATTATATAACAAAGGCGACCGGATAGGTAAAGTGCAATCAAAAACAAACATACAATAAGCACAAACACGTGTTCAAGGTCAAAAACGATCTTTATTAAGCCCTAATTAGTCCTGGCCAGCATGGCGGGCGCGGCCGCAACGGGCAAGATGCTCTGTAGCTGGTTGTGGGGTGCGGGCCAGGATGGTAGGACCGTGCCTTTGTTCCTCTCCTTCGGGGGAGGAACTCTTTACCTAATCAAAAACAAACAACAATTACAACACAAATACTTGTTTATTAAGCCCAATTTGGCCTGACCAGCATGGCTGGCGCAGCCACGACGGACAGGCAGCTCTGGGGCTGGTTGTGGGACGTGGGCGTGGATGGTAGGACCGTGCCTTTGCTCCTCTCCTTCGGGGGAGGAACTCCTTACATGATCCTAACTCGCCTGTGCCACCTCCACTGCCCCCCACGTTTCCAGTTTCCATTGAGCTCCTGTTACGTCTGTGCGCTGTCCCCTAAACCGATCCTACCCTAACCCTAACCTAACCCCAAACCCTAATCCTAACCCTAACCCTAATCCAAATCCCTCCCTGACTCCCAATATGAAAAAAATCTCAACCTGTAAGTCAAAAATTGGAAATTAAGAAGTCAAAAATTTGAACATAAACACAAAATTGAATATAAACTAAAAAGTGGTTGGAAGTAAATATTTACACTATCAAAAAAACAATACTTACCTGATACAAACCTGAAACAAGGAAACACACAGTTATACTTACCTATGCCGAGATCACATATTCAAGCCCAATCGGTGCCTGCAAGAAAAGAAACAGAAATACACAAGAGCGAAAACAACAAAATAATAAGCTAAAATAAGTAGATGGGAAATTATCTGGAACGAAACGCAAATTGCTGACATGAAACTATATAAGGACCGCTCAAAGCAGGAAACTCAGTCTCGATGCGGCCATGAAGGAGGAAACAGCTCCACATGCAATAAAACTAAATTTAGCTGCAATTTCCATGTGCCAGACCTTAGGAAGGCACAAAAGATGCCGGAACGTTGTCGATGGCCACACGGAGGAAATGAAAGGGAGCGCAAAATAGCGCCGACAGGAAAACAATTAGACGCAAAATTATAATTTACCCACGCTCTACCCAGATAGGAGAGCGCATGGATGCCGCACAGAGCAAGATGCTCTCGCTCCACCCAGATAGGGGAGTTGATGAATTAAGTGCGAGGTACGACTAATTTGAACGTAAGTACAGCTGTCATTCTATCATGCCAAGTCGAGACTAATTTATTACTTATATAACAAAGGCGACCGGATAGGCAAAGTAAAATCAAAAACAAACAACAATTACAACACAAATACTTTTTTATTAAGCCCAATTTGGCCTGACCAGCATGGCTGGCGCAGCCACGACGGACAGGTTGCTCTGGGGCTGGTTGTGGGACGTGGGCGTGGATGGTAGGACCGTGCCTTTGCTCCTCTCCTTCGGGGGAGGAACTCCTTACATAATTCTAACTCGCCTGTGCCACCTCCACTGCCCCCCACGTTTCCAGTTTCCATTGAGCTCCTGCTACGTCTGTGCGCTGTCCCCTAAACCGATCCTACCCTAACCCTAACCCTAACCCTAACCCCAACCCTAACCCTAACCCTAATCCAAATCCCTCCCTGACTCCCAATATGAAAAAAATCTCAACCTGTAAGTCAAAAATTGGAAATTAAGAAGTCAAAAATTTGAACATAAACACAAAATTGAATATAAATTAAAAAGTGGTTGGAAGTAAATATTTACACTATCAAAAAAAACAATACTTACCTGATACAAACCTGAAACAAGGAAACACACAGTTATACTTACCTATGCCGAGATGACATATTCATGCCCAATCGGTGCCTGCAAGAAAAGAAACAGAAATACACAAGAGCGAAAACAACAAGTTAATAAGCTAAAATAAGTAGATGGGAAATTATCCTTAACGAAACGCAAATTGCTGACATGAAACTATATAAGGACCGCTCAAAGCAGGAAACTCAGTCTCAATGCGGCCATGAAGGAGGAAACAGCTCCACATGCAATACAACTAAATTTAGCTGCAATTCCCGTGTGCCAGACCTGAGGAAGGCACAAAAGATGCCGAAACATGGAGGAAATAAAAGAGAGCGCAAACTAGCGCCGACAGGAAAACATTTAGACGCAAAATTATAATTTACCCACGCTCTACCCAGATAGGAGAGCGCATGGATGCCGCACAGAGCAAGATGCTCTCGCTCCACCCAGATAGGGGAGTTGATGAATTAAGTGCGAGGTACGACTAATTTGAACGCAAGTACAGCTGTCAATCGATCATGCCAAGTCGAAACTCATTTATTACTTATATAAAAAAGGCGACCGGATAGGCAAAGTAAAATCAAAAACAAACAACAATTACAACACAAATACTTGTTTAATAAGCCCACTTTGGCCTGACCAGCATGGCTGGCGCAGCCACGACGGACAGGGTGCTCTGGGGCTGGTTGTGGGACGTGGGCGTGGTTGGTAGGACCGTGCCTTTGCTCCTCTCCTTTGGGGGAGGAACTCCTTACATAATCCTAACCCTAACCCTAACCTCTCCCCGCGGATTTGAATTCCGGCGGAAGTTCCGCCCATCGACGTCACGTCTGTCACGTGACCACAACGTGGCAGATGTCATATAGCAACCGCTGTTTTGTTTAGTAGATTTACAGTTGTTATGCATTGACATAATGCTGTGCACTCCAAATAGATTTAAATAAATTAAATAATTCTTCTGCCCACTCCCTTTTAAACAAGTTAACTCTCCCCGCGGATTTGAATTCCGGCGGAAGTTCCGCCCATCGACGTCACGTCTGTCACGTGACCACAACGTGGCAGATGACATATAGCAACCGCTGTTTTGTTTAGTAGATTTACAGTTGTTATGCATTGACATAATGGTGTGCACTCAAAATAGATTTAAATAAATTAAATATTTCTTCTGCCCACTCCCTTTTAAACAAGTTAACTCTGCCCACGGATTTTAATTTCGGCAGAAGTTCCGCCCATTGACGTCTTGTCTGCGTCACGTGACCACGACGTAGCGACGTCATATAGTAACCGCTGTTTTGATCAGCAGACTTAGTTATTACGCGTTGACATAATGGCGCACTGGTTAGTGTTAGATAAATTGTATATATATATGTTATCATGCGTTCTCTAATGAGTACCTATTAATAAGATTATTGCACAGAATGCTTACTGTTTCGCCTTGCAGACGTCCACCAGTCAACAAGTCAAACGATGCTGTCTGGAGCTTCCTGACCTTCTACACCTCTGGGAATCCAAGAAAGTTGTTGATAGCTCAATCTATTTTGTTGATGTCTGCACATGGCATTTTGTCCTTGCATTCTTTTCTCATGGCGTCTTGTCTGTGACTTCTTGTTTCACGTAGCATTTTGTCCTTGCATTCGTTTCTCATGGCATCTTGTCCGTGACTTCTTGGTTCACATAGAATCTTGTTTCTTCTCTAATGAGACAAAGCCCACGCCTTCTCCCCACCTATTAGGGGCAAGTCTCACATTGTGGGTAGGGCATTCCAAATAAAAAGAGCGAAGAGTGCAAACAGATTTTTAGTGTAGTCAGATTGCTGTAAATCTGAATGCACTCCTCGCGAGAAAAACCTCAATATTCTGCCTCACTTGTTTTGTCTGCAGATCCTTTTCTTTTATACATGTCCACCTCTTAAGCATGATGTTGTGGGTTCGACCCCTTATCAATGTTAGCATGGAGTGAGCTGAAGTGCATGGCGCTGAAGATTTGAATCTTTGAAATGCGCTGAGGTCTGACATATCAGGTAGAATGGTTTGCATCACGTTCAACAAAATATAGAAGCTGTCCCACTCTCATAAAAACGTCCTGTGTTCATCTACATATTTTCGTTTTGCTGTGCATCTTTTCCCTGCCATTTTGAGAGCCCAATTGACACTAATAGTTTACTGGAATGTGTTAGAGATTTGCTCACTCCAACTTATTTTGCAAGAACCACACGGGAGACAAGTAAGTCCTTTTGGACACCTGCAGGTGGAGAGTCCATTCGTCGCTGTGCGTGCAGCGATGATCGAAATGGAGGTCTGACTCAGGCCTCGTGCAGGAGCATTTTTATAGAGAAAAAAAGAGTGGGGGTTGAGAGTGGGGGTCAGAGTAGACAAATGGCCGAAGCCCCTGGCTGATCAAAGCACAGCAGGGGGTCCTTCACGATGTTGTGTGAACAAAACAACTTTGATTGCTTCCTCTGCAGCTAGTCAATCAGTTCAAAAGATCTTAGCACTTTGTTTTACTACTTTTGTTAAGACAGGACAGGCGAGTTTAATTATTACAGGTTACATTCCAACATAATCATAGGATCAAGATAACCTGGAAAACCCTAACAGAATGTGTTTGCCCATCCTACTTTGCGGAATTTCACCACATGCGCTTTTGACGAAAATACCAAATTGAACTCAAGTGAAGCCAACACGCACAACCCCCCCCCCCCCACACACACACACACACAAATGTTGATATGAACATAAAAGAGCCGCATGAATCCAAGCAAAGAGCCGCATGCGGTTCGGGAGTTGCGGTTTGGCCAAACCTGTACTATACAACTTCATTTGTATAAAATTTTCACAACAGCTGTCACACAAACAAAGCGGGAAAAACCGAAGACGTGCGTGTTCCGCCCACGCTGGATTTATTTGCACCTTTGAAAAGACACCGTATTTCCGCAGATGTGGCAAAGAGTACTTTTGGGCATATGAGACGGAAGGATGTCCAAAGCATCACGTCACCTGCTCTGGTAGGCATGGTGGTGGGACGTTGAGGTCAACCGCTTTGGGGTTGGCTGAATCTTTGGTCGCAGGATGCCACACACTTGAAGACAGAAGCAGAAAAGCAGTGGTAAATGCAAAATGTACTCACCGGTGACTCCGATTTTTCCCCCCTGAAGAAATGGATGGACGGGTGGCCCCGGCTGGCCGTTTGGACTCTTGTTATTCTGACCCTTTTTAGTGCGCGTTTGGGGCAACGACCGTTTTTTGTGGCGCTCTCTTCTGGTTCAAGAGTGCCCTGCATGTGAATATGCCGAGTTCGACGTTCCTCCCAAACGCCACACTCCCTCGCTTTTCAGGGCTAAAAAAAAACGTGTTTCTCCAAACAATGAGTTGTAATTACCTTGTACGCTCTAGACGGTAAATTTTGCAAGCTGAAAACGAAAATATTTGTCTTGTTAGTCGTCGTGTTACTAACCGCTGTGTGCGGCATGGTGTTGTTCAGTGCGGCATGGTGTTGTTCAGTGCGGCATGGTGTTGTTCAGTGCGGCATGGTGTTGTTCAGTGCGGCATGGTGTTGTTCAGTGCGGGATGTTGTTGTTCAGTGCGGCATGGTGTTGTTCAGTGCGGCATGGTGTTGTTCAGTGCGGCATGGTGTTGTTCAGTGCGGCATGGTGTTGTTCAGTGCGGCGTCGTGTTGTTCAATGCGGCGTCGTGTTGTTCAGTGCGGCGTCGTGTTGTTCAGTGTGGCGTCGTGTTGTTCAGTGTGGCGTCGTGTTGTTCAGTGTGGCATGGTGTTGTTCAGTGCAGCATGGTGTAGTTCAGTGCGGGATGGTGTTGTTCAGTGCGGCATGGTGTTGTTCAGTGTGGCATGGTGTTGTTCAGTGCGGCATGGTGTTGTTCATTGCGGCATGGTGTTGTTCATTGCGGCATGGTGTTGTTCAGTGCGGGATGGTGTTGTTCATTGCGGCATGGTGTTGTTCATTGCGGCATGGTGTTGTTCATTGCGGCAAGGTGTTCAGTGCGGCAAGGTGTTGTTCAGTGCGGCAAGGTGTTGTTCAGTGCGGCACCCTGTTGTTCATGGCGGCATGGTGTTGTTCAGTGCGGCATGGTGTTGTTCAGTGCGGCATGGTGTTGTTCAGTGCGGCATGGTGTTGTTCAGTGTGGCATGGTGTTGTTCAGTGCGGCATGGTGTTGTTCAGTGCGGCATGGTGTTGTTCAGTGCGGCATGGTGTTGTTCAGTGCGGGATGGTGTTCAGTGCGGGATGGTGCTGTTCAGTCCGGGATGGTGTTGTTCAGTGCGGCATGGTTTTGTTCAGTGCGGCATGGTGTTCTTCAGTGCGGCATGGTGTTGTTCATTGCGGCATGGTGTTGTTCAGTGCGGGATGGTGTTGTTCAGTGCGGCATGGTGTTGTTCATTGCGGCATGGTGTTGTTCATTGCGGCAAGGTGTTCAGTGCGGCAAGGTGTTGTTCAGTACGGCAAGGTGTTGTTCAGTGCAGCATGGTGTTGTTCAGTGCGGCATGGTGTTGTTCATTGCGGTATTGTGTTGTTCACTGCGGTATCGTGTTTTTCAGTCCAGTATCGTTGTGTTGTTCGTATTGTTTTGTGTTGTTCGTAATGTGTTGTGTTGTTCGTATTGTGTTGTGTTGTTCGTATTGTGTTGTGTTGTTCATATTGTGTTGTTCGTATTGTTTTGAGTTGTTCGTATTGTGTTGTGTTGTTCGTATTGTGTTGCCTCTAACACTTGGCCTCTAACACTTAACTTCTATAACTTAGCCTCTAGCACCTAGAAGGTGAATAAATAGGAAGGAAGGACTCACCGGTGACGTCTTCACCCACGTCCAAGCGTTGTACTTTGTATTTTCATCCTTCTGACAGTGGAAAACATATAGCCAACAAATACAGTGGAACCTAAACGAATGAAAGAAAACTATCATTTGGCCACAACCAACATTCACAGATACAACACAATGTGACGTGCGGGGTTGAGGTCAAAGGTTGAGTGAAGGGCCCTCGTTTTAAACTACTTTTTAGAAAATGAGTGGGAACAAGTAAGACATATTTAATTTATTTAATGGGAAGTAGTAAGAGCTATTTAATTTATTGTATGTATTGTAATCTATTGTATTGTATTCTGTTGTATTCTTTTGGATTGTATTCACACTAACCCCACTAAAACTTCAGCCCACAAAAACTAGCCTCTGGCACTTAGCCTCTAACACTTAGCCTTTAACACTTAGCCTTTAACACTTAGCCTAGAAGGTGAATAAATAGGGTTAAAGGTTGAGTGATGGGCCCTCGTTTTAAACTACTTTTTTGAAAAGGAGTGGGAACAAGTAAGACATTTAATTTATTTGATGGGAAGTAGTAAGACTTATTAAATTTATTTAATCTACTTTTCTTCCCAGGCAAAAGTTGATGTGCTGCAATTCCAAATTATCAAAGTGAATGAAGGAATGAAGTCCTTTAAATTATGATTTTGTATAAATACTAGGCATAAACACAAAATCTACGGCACAAAATGGGCAGACTTTACTTGTTTGAAAAGGACTGGTTACAAGAGAGACTTTTTAAATGTATTTAATGGGAAGAAGACTTATTTAGTTTAATTGATCTATTTTTGTTCCCTGGCAAAATTCGATTTGCTGCAATTCCAAATTTCCAAAGTGAATGAAGAAATGAAGTCGTTTAAATTATGATTTTGTATAAATACGAGGCATAGACACAACATCTACGGCACAAAATGGGCAGACTTTACTTGTTTGAAGAGGACTGGTTACAAGACAGACTTTTCTCATTTATTTAATGGGAAGAAGACTTATTTAGTTTATTTAATCTATTTTTGTTCCCTGGCAAAATTGGATTTGCTGAAGTTGTATTTTGCCAAATCTTGACTTGAGACCTGATAGGAAGTATTAAACGCTTAGTTAAACTCCTGGTGGTGCCAGGCGGCGTGCGCGAGTCTGCTGGCCGCTGGAAGTGGAATGAGCCTCCGCGATCTCCTCCACGGTGCTTATAAACATCGGATACGCTCGGCGGGAGCTTATTTCGGCCACTTGGCGCGTGCGCACGGCCTCCCGATGGAACCGGGCGGCGTGCACAAGTGTGCTGGCCGCTGGAAGTGCAATGAGGCTCCGCAAAATAAGCTCCCGCCTAGCGGATCGGCTGTTTATAAGCACCGCGGAGGAGATCGCAGAGCCTCATTGCACTTCCAGCGGCCAGCACACTCGCGCACGCCACCCGGAACAACCCGGAGGCCGTGCGAACGCGCCGAGTGGCCGAAATAAGCTCCCGCCTAGCGGATCGGCTTTTTATAAGCACCGCGGAGGAGATCGCGGAGCCTCATTGCACTTCCAGCGGCCAGCACACTCGCGCACGCCGCCCGGAACAACCGGGAGGCCGTGCGCACGCACCAAGTGGCCGAAATAAGCTCCCACGTAGCGGATCGGCGGTTTATAAGCACCGCCGAGGAGATTGCGGAGCCTCATTTGACTTCCAGCGGCCAGCACACTCGCGCACGCCGCCCGGAACAACCGAGAGGACGTGCACACGCGCCAAGTGGCCAAAATAAGCTCCCGCCTAGCGGATCGGCTGTTTATAAGCACCGCCGATGAGATTGCGGAGCCTCATTTGACTTCCAGCAGCCAGCACACTCGCGCACGCCGCCCGGAACAACCGGGAGGCCGTGCGCATGCGCCAAGTGGCCGAAAAGAGCTCCCGCCGAGCGTAACGGATGTTTATAAGCACCGCGGAGGAGATCACGGAGCCTCATTCCACTTCCAGCGGCCAGCACACTCGCGCACGCCGCCTGGCACCACCGGGAGGCCGTGTGCACGCGCCACGTGGCCGAAAATTGCTCCCGCCGAGCGGATCTGCTGTTTATAAGCACCACGGAGGAGATCGCGGAGCCTCATTTGACTTCCAGCGGCCAGCACAGTCACGCACGCCGCCCGGGACAACCGGGAGGCCGTGCGCATACGCCATGTGGCCGAAATAAGCTCCCGCCTAGCGGATCGGCTGTTTATAAGCACCGCGGAGGAGATCGCGGAGCCTCATTTGACTTCCAGCGGCCAGCACACTCGCGCACGCCGCCCGGAACAACCGGGAGGCCGTGCACATGCGCCAAGTGGCCGAAAATAGCTCCCGCCGAGCGTATCGGATGTTTATAAGCACCGCTGAGGAGATCGCGGAGCCTCATCCCACTTCCAGCGGCCAGCACACTCGCACACTCCGCCTGGCACCACCGGGAGACCGTGCGCACGCGCCACGTGGCCGAAATTTGCTCCCGCCGAGCGGATCGGCTGTTTATAAGCACCACGGAGGAGATCGCGGAGGCTCATTTGACTTCCAGCGGCCAGCACAGTCGCGCACGCCGCCCGGAACAACCGGGAGGCTGTGCGCATACGCCAAGTGGCCGAAATAAGCTCCCGCCTAGCGGATCGGCTGTTTATAAGCACCGCGGAGGAGATCGCGGACCCTCATTCCACTTCCAGCGGCCAGCACACTCGCGCACGCCGCCCGGAACAACCGGGAGGCCGTGCGCACGCGCCGAGTGGCCGAAATAAGCTCCCGCCTAGCGGATCGGCTTTTTATAAGCACCGCGGAGGAGATCGCGGAGCCTCATTGCACTATCAGCCGCCAGCACACTCGCGCAAGCTTTCCGGTTCCACCGGGAGGCCGTGCGCACGCGCCAAGTGGCCGAAATAAGGTCCCGCCTAGCGGATCGGCTGTTTATAAGCACCGCGGAGGAGATCGCAGAGCCTCATTGCACTTCCAGCGCCCAGCACACTCGCGCACGCCGCCCGGAACAACCCGGAGGCAGTGGGCACGCGCCAAGTGGCCGAAATAAGCTCCCGCCTAGTGGATCGGCTGTTTATAAGCACCGCGGAGGAGATCGCGGAGCCTCATTGCACTATCAGCGGCCAGCACACTCGCGCACGCTTCCCGGTTCCACCGGGAGGCCGTGCGCACGCGCCAAGTGGCCGAAATAAGCTCCCGCCCAGCGGATCGGCTGTTTATAAGCACTGTGGAGGAGATTGCGGAGCCTCATTGCACTTCCAGCGGCCAGCACACTCGCGCACGCCACCCGGAACAACCCGGAGGCCGTGGGCACGCGCCAAGTGGCCGAAATAAGCTCCCGCCTAGTGGATCGGCTGTTTATAAGCACTGCGGAGGAGATTGCGGAGCCTCATTGCTTTTCCAGTGGCCAGCACACTCGCGCACGCCACCCGGAACAACCCGGAAGCTGTGGGCACGCGCCAAGTGGCCGAAATAAGCTTCCGCCTAGTGGATCGGCTGTTTATAAGCACTGCGGAGGAGATTGTGGAGCCTCATTGCACTTCCAGCGGCCATCACACTCGCGCACGCCGCCCGGCTCCACCGGGAGGCTGTGCGCACGCACCAAATGGCCGAAATAAGCTCCCACCTAGCGGACCGGCTGTTTATAAGCACCGCCGAGGAGATTGCGGAGCCTCATTTGACTTCCAGCGGCCAGCACACTCGTACACGCCGCCCGGAACAACCGGGAGGCCGTGCACATGCGCCAAGTGGCTGAAAGTAGCTCCCGCCGAGCGTATCGGATGTTTATAAGCACCGCGGAGGAGATCGCGGAGCCTCATTCCACTTCCGTCGGCCGGCGAACTCACGCACGCCACCCGGGACCACCGGGAGGCCGTGCGCACGCGCCAGGTGGCCGAAAATAGCTCCAGCCGACCGGATTAAGTCAAGTCAAGTGAAGTTTATTTGTATAGCCCTAAATCACAAAGAGTCTCAAAGGGCTTCACATAGCCAAAAAATTGACAATTATTCTCAAAGCATCCCCTGATCATAAGCTCCCAAAAGGGCAAGGAAAAACTCAAAAAAACCCTGCCAGGGGAAAATGAGAAACCTTGAGAAGGGACCACAGATGGAAGGATCCCCCTTTCAGGATCACCAGGTTGTAATGGATGCAGAGAGGGCACAAGTAATACATAATATATGAAAATCAATGAAAAAAAATGGATGTCGGAGGTGCCCTCGATTGTCCTGGTGGTGTCTTCAAGGAGGTTGAGCTGCAGTTTCTTCATCCTGAATTGGTCCCCGAGAATCCAGCTAGCCGCTATCAGCTTTTGCGCCACCTAACCCCCTCCCCGGCCAGAGAGCGGGTGGGCAGAGAGAACAACACAAACCCCGTCCAAATCGGCCAATCCAAGTTAGTTAAAGGCCATCTCATAGGCTTTAAGCGTGTCTTAAATGTTTCTACTGAGGTAGTAGTTCTAATATCCATTGGTAAAGCATTCCAAAGTTCTGGAGCCCGATTAGAGAATGCTCCAGAACCTGCAGACATTTTCTTGGCCCTCGGTGTAACTAAAAGACTAGAGTTTTGCGAACGAAGGTTACGAGACGGAACATAAGGAACGACTAGGTCGACGAGATATGAAGGCGCTAAGCCATGCAGTGATTTATAGGTTAGTAGAAGAACCTTGATGTCACGTGCTGGTGCCACCTGCGACGGTACCACGCCCCCCCTGTCAGTGGAATCACCGTCACCTGCCACGGGTTCATGGACAGCGCTATATCAGCGCCGCAAGCGCAGAACCGAGTGCCAGTCTGTCCCTTGATGCTGCTTCGCTCATCAGTCCCGGAGAAACTTGACTCGCTTGACTATTCGAAACCCCCGCAGAACCGTTTGTCCTCTCCAGCCCGATCGCCGCTCCAGCGCCGGCTGTTCCCATCATCCCCTTCCAATAAAGTCCGTCGTCACGCACTTGGCCGTACTGTCCGATCCTTAACAGTACAGACTGGCCAACGCTATGCAGTCAGCGAACGACGAGACGGCATTGAGCCGACTGGAGCGAGCCGAGACCGCCATCAGCAGCCTGTCCGCCGACATCCGGAACCTGATCGAGGTTGGTCAGCAACAACAGCTGCAGCAGCAGGAGATGGCCCAAGCCCTCCAGAGACTGTCGGTGGCTGCGTCCCCGGCTGTCACGGCACCCCAGCACCGCCCGTCTGCCGAGGCCAGGAGGCTCGTGGACGTCCCGGAGCCCCGCCTCGGCAACATCGAAAAGTTCAACGGCGATCCCAAGCACGTGAGGGCGTTTGTGACCAACTGTCGCATAATGTTCAGCCTCCAGCCCGTCACGTTTGCGTCAGAATCAGCCAAGGTCGGGTTCGTCCTAACCCACCTCACGGGCGAGGCGCGGCTATGGGGTTTGGCAGAGTATGAAAGGATGGCCCCGGCATGCGATTCCTTCGACGCCTTCGCAGAGGAATTGCTCTGCCTGTTCGACCTGGGATCCGCCGCCGAAGACGCCGCCGAGGAACTGGCGACGCTGCGTCAAGGTAGCCGATCGGTCGCGGAGTACGCCCTTAAGTTCCAGACGTTGGCCGGCAGCAGCGGATGGAACGCACCAGCGCTCGTTAGCACATTCCTAAACGGCCTCGCCGAGTATATGAAAGGCGAACTGGTGTCTTACGATCGCCCGCGAACCCTGAAGGGCGCGATGGACTTGGCGGCCCGAGTAGACCGGCGGATCCGGACGCGGCGGCGCGATCGGGAGAGGAGGTCCCCGCGGAATCCGCGTGGCCACATTCCTCCGTCTGCTGGGGACCCGTCAACCACACCACCCGCCGAGCCCATGGATCTGGGAGGGGCTCGGGTTCCCTCGGAGGAGCACCGTCGACGCCTTTCGCTGGGCTTGTGTTTTTACTGTGGGGAGGGGGGCCATCGGGTGGCAGGGTGCCCGTTAAAAGGCCGGAGCTCACGCGGCGTCGGGGGGATCCGCGTGAGCTCGACCAGCACCGGCTCTCCCAGTCCCAGCACGCTCACGCTACAGGCACGTGTCCAGCTTGCGGCGGGCGACCAGAACGTGGCGGCCTTGGTGGATTCCAGCGCGGAGGGGAACATCATGGACATTAGCCTGGCGCGTCAGTGGGGTGTCGGCTTCCTCCCGCTGAGCCCGTCCATTCCCGCGCGTACCATTGATGGCCGTCTGATTGGCGAGGTGGCTTTCGTGACGGAACCGGTTAAGGTAATGCTCTCCGGCAATCACCACGAGACCATCCAGTTTTTTCTTCTTTCCCTCCCAGGACAGCAGCTCATCCTGGGGCACCCTTGGTTGCGGCAGCACAACCCGGTGCTGGACTGGGGGCTGGGGGTGGTACGGCAGTGAGCGACCGCTGCCATCGAGTGTGCCTGAAGGCGGCCACCAGCCCACTTGGCAGAGCCCCGCCCAGGTACAGTCCCGACATCTCCAATGTCCCAGCAGTTTATCACGAACTCAAGGAGGTTTTTAGTAAAGCCAGGGCCGCTTCTCTTCCTCCACACCGGTCCTACGATTGCGCCATCGACCTCTTGCCCGGCACCTTCCCTCCCAAGGGACGCGTCTACTCCCTGTCCGCTCCTGAGCGCCGGGCTATGGAGGAATACATCCGGGAGTCCCTGGCAGCCGGTATCATACGGCCGTCCTCTTCACCTGCGGGAGCGGGGTTTTTCTTCGTGAAGAAGAAGGAGGGCACGCTCCGCCCGTGTATCGACTACCGGGGAATAAACGAGATCACTGTAAAGAACCGATACCCTCTGCCTCTTCTTTCTTCCGCCTTTGAGAGCCTTCAGGGTGCCACCATCTTCACAAAGCTGGATCTTCGCAACGCCTACCACCTGATCCGCATCCGGGAGGGAGACGAGTGGAAGACAGCTTTCAACACCCCGAGCGGACACTACGAGTACTTGGTGGTTCCGTTTGGGCTCACCAACGCCCCAGCAGTTTTCCAGTCCCTGATAAACGACGTGTTACGAGACATGCTGGACAAATTTGTGTTCGTTTATTTGGACGACATCCTCATCTTCTCCCGCTCGCTTCCTGAGCACATCAAGCATGTTCGGGCGGTGCTGCGACGCCTCCTAGAGAATTCGCTCTACGTGAAGGCAGAGAAGTGCGAGTTCCACGCCTCCTCTGTCAAATTCCTCGGCTACGTGGTGCGTGAGGGATCCATCGAAATGGACCCTGGGAAGGTGGAGGCGGTCACGTCATGGCCTGTTCCCGAGACACGCAAGCGGCTGCAACAATTCTTAGGTTTCGCAAACTTTTATCGACGTTTTATCCGTGGATACAGCACGGTGGCCGCGCCACTCACCGCCCTTACCAGCCCCGCCTCCCCATACAAATGGACAGAACGGGCGGAACAGGCATTTCAGGAGCTTAAGAGGAGGTTCACATCCGCTCCCATCCTCAGAGTTCCCGATCCCGACAGACAGTTCGTGGTCGAAGTGGACGCCTCGGACGTGGGTGTCGGGGCGGTGTTGTCTCAACGTAGCCGCCAAGACGATCGTCTCCATCCGTGCGCCTTCTTTTCTCGCCGTTTGTCAGCCTCAGAAAGGAACTATGACATCGGTAATCGGGAGCTCCTCGCCGTCAAGTTGGCTTTGGAGGAGTGGCGACATTGGCTGGAGGGCGCCACCACTCCGTTCATTGTCTGGACCGACCACCGCAACTTGGAGTATCTGAGATCGGCCAAGAGACTGAACGCGAGACAAGCACGGTGGGCTCTGTTCTTTGACCGGTTTGAGTTCTCTCTTTCCTACAGACCGGGTTCCCGTAACGCGAAGGCGGACGCCCTGTCGCGTTTGTTTTCTGGTGGGGAGGAGGGACAGGGTCCGCCTCCCACTATCCTCCCGAGCTCGGTTCGGGTGGCGGCTCTCACATGGGAGATTGAACGCCAAGTGGAAGCCGCATCACGCGATCAACCCGGCCCCAGCAACTGCCCGGAGGGTCGCCTGTTCGTCCCTGAAGGCCTGCGATCGGCCGTGCTGCAATGGGCGCACGACTCACGCCTGGCCTGTCATCCCGGCGCTGCACGCACGAGGTACGTGGTGGCACAGCGTTTCTGGTGGCCCACCTGGCAAGTGGACACCAGCGATTACGTCAGAGCCTGCTCAATCTGTAACCGCTACAAGACGTCTACTCGTCCTCCGGCCGGGCTGCTTCAACCCTTGCTGGTTCCCCAGCGTCCCTGGGCTCACCTTTCAATTGACCTTGTCACAGGCCTCCCCCCCTCAGAGGGAAACACGGTGGTCCTCACGGTGGTAGACCGTTTTAGCAAGATGACGCATTTCATCCCTCTGCCTAAGCTCCCATCTGCGAAGCAGACGGCGTCCATCATGGTGCGGGAGGTGTTTTGTCACCACGGTCTTCCACAAGACATCGTGTCAGACCGAGGACCTCAATTCACGTCCACCTTCTGGATGGAGTTCTGCCGACTCCTCGGCGTCACGGCCAGCCTCTCCTCGGGGTTTCACCCTCAGTCCAACGGTCAAGCGGAGCGCCTGAACCAGGAACTGGGCAGGGCTCTCCGATGCATGGCCGCCGGGGACCAGCGCGGGTGGATTCAACAGCTTCCCTGGGTAGAGTATGCTCACAATTCCCTTCCCAGCTCGGCCACGGGACTTTCGCCTTTCCACTGCGTCTTCGGGTACCAGCCACCCTTGTTCGCCCACCAGGAGCGTGGTGCGGCGTGCCCGTCGGCCTGGGCTTGTGTCCGCCGTTGTCATCGTGCCTGGGCGAGGGGCCGGGTCACTCTTCTCCGCTCTGTTTCAGGCTACGCCCGCCAGGCGAACAAGCACGGGACGCCGGCTCCGGAGTACAGAGTGGGGCAGCGTGTGTGGCTCTCGACGCGGGATTTGCGAGCGGGATCCCGCAAACTGGCGCCCCGCTTTGTTGGACCGTTTAAATGTTGGGTCTAAATACGATTAGACATTAAATCACTCGCTGGAATGAAGAGGAGAAGACAACCAGAACAGGTTTACTCGCGAGGAGAACGATAGAGCAAGCAATCTCAGTTACAACCTCCACCAGTTCTGAGTCCTTACTCCACGTGCCCCTCTTTTTAATGTTATGGTTGCCCTGGTTACAGAGGCGTTGCTACACTAAAGGGAGGGGGGATTGTGTCTGTAGCAACGCTGATTAGAAAAAGAATGTAGTGTGGTGTGAATTAGCACTTCGCTGTTGGCTCTTGACCCCCCGCAGAGGCCGTCCGCAGCTGTCTTCCTTCACAGTTGGCTGACTTGTCCTCGAGGTCAACAAATACCCTGATGCACGTTGATTGCCGCTTTGCTGTGGAACAAATGCAACTAGACCTTTGCTAACTTTATCTACTTGGTAATTAACACACAATAGTAATAAGTAACTTGTCCTAAACATTTCAACACACATTAAGCAAACGTGAGGTAACCGGTATGCAGTTCCTTAAACAAACATTGAGTAAATATGGGATAACTTTTATGCAACTATTTCTAACTGTATGTATCCCTTAACAAAGAAAAACAGGTCTGATAAACTACAATCTATGAATCAAACCTACATCTATATAAAAGGAATGAAGTTCCTGTGAATCAAACAAAGAACATGTCACCTATGCAATTAAGCCCCGCTCATTGTTAGTGAAGGACTCTTACGGGAACCAAAACACACAGACAACATAAGGACAGGAAGGATACAAATGGCTGACAGGGATCAAAAGACATCCCTATCACATAAAAGGAAGAACCTAGATAAAAGGAAAATATAAACTCGTAAAGGCGAGGCCTCCAGCTCTGGCAGGCCAAAGCTTTACTTAAAATTATTCCAAAACTATCCAGAAGGTGATTGGCCCGGCCGCAGTCCGTCTGCTCCTTCCAGACTCCATGAAGGTTCATCCCACGTTCCACGTGTCCCGTGTGCGGCCCATCCATGAGAGCGCGTTGGCGCCGGCGCCCGTTCCGCCGCCGCCGCCCCAGCTCGTCGATGGAGGCCCGGCTTACGCTGTCCGCTCCCTGCTCCGATCGCGGCGGCGTGGTCGGGGCCTACAATATCTCGTGGACTGGGAGGGTTATGACGACGCGCACCGCTCCTGGGTTCCGAGCCGCTGGATACTCGACCGTTCGCTCATCACGGAGTTCCATCGCTGTCATCCGGACCAACCGGGTCCTCGGCGCGGGCGCCCGAGGAGGGACGAGGGGACCAGGGGTGAGGGTCCGGGGAGGTCTTGCCCACCGGTACCGGGGTCTTCTGCCCCCGCGCCCGTCGAGCCGTCGTCTGGCGAGGTGTCGGACGTTTCAGCGGTGTGCTGACCAATCCACCTGGCCGCCCGGGGTATTGCCTTCCTTTTGTTTTTTTGTTTTTTTGTGTTGTTGTTTTGTTGTTTTCGGTTCCTGGGGACGTCGGGAGCCGTCCCTTGTGGGGGGGGGTTCTGTCACGTGCTGGTGCCACCTGCGACGGGACCACGCCCCCCCTGTCAGTGGAATCACCGTCACCTGCCACGGGTTCATGGACAGCGCTATATCAGCGCCGCAAGCGCAGAACCGAGTGCCAGTCTGTCCCTTGATGCTGCTTCGCTCATCAGTCCCGGAGAAACTTGACTCGCGTGACTATTCGAAACCCCCGCAGAACCGTTTGTCCTCTCCAGCTCGATCGCCGCTCCAGCGCCGGCTGTTCCCATCATCCCCTTCCAATAAAGTCCGTCGTCACGCACTTGGCTGTACTGTCCGATCCTTAACACTGTAGCTACTACAGTTCTGTGCATCGCCGTGGTCTGAAATAAGAAATAGAAGTCAACACCTTTCCGGGGAACTTCTCGCTTTTTAAGAATCTCCCCTGCCATCTCTCCTTGATAGTTCCATGCTGTCACTGGGATGTCATCTAGGCCAATTGCCTTTCCACTCTCCATCTTTTACAAATGTCTGGGTATGAATTTTATCTATATTTATTTTTCTCACTCATTGGCGGCCCCACAGAGGGACTTGTAGCGGCTCCACAGAGGGACGTGGTGTGCCATCAGAGGGACCCTGGTGGCATCAACGATTTTGGTGACCTCAGTAAAACTGAGGTCAACAGAGGGAGTGAAGGAATGAGGTCGAAATACAAAAAGTCCTGCCTCGCTACAAAAACAGATATCCTCAAACCTCATTGAATAAAGTACATAAGCAGACAAGTATATTCACATATTAAATAAATAAAATAACCATTTTAAGCATATAATTATACCTACTCACCAAATCAATAAAGAAGACATAACTAGACATTTTTGATAAGTGGTGATGAGAAAGGTTTTTATAACTTTATGATCTGATATATTTCTGAGGACTTTGAAATAACAAATGACTTTTGATATATTGCCTAAATAGCTTAATGACCCTTAAGGAACTGTGGAATGCATGCCTGATGTTTTTTCTCTGAATCATGGACACGGCCAGAGTCGTCTTGACCGTTCAGTACTTGATTGTATCTTATGTTTTGACTAATGCTAGACGCCAGTTTTTGATTACTACTGAACGCTCTCTGCACAGAGGGAAATAGTTTGCCTAACAAAGAAAAGATATGGTTGAATGAGGTACGACAGTGTATGTCCAAGATTGGAGAAGAATGTTCACAGGAAGGTCACGTGGAGATAAAACCAGAAGGTGCCAGAAGGAGCCACCCAAAGACTCGGCCAAAGATGATCGCCAAGGCCGAAAGACGGGAGAGAAGACAACAGCCCCCCTCCACACACACACACCAACAGCCCCCTACCTACACACCGAATCGCCCATAACCAGCACCACTCCCATGGAAGCAGACTCTCCTTCGAACTTGCCCCACCCCGAAGACTCATCGCCCATCAATCCCGGCCCACAATGTGCTACTGAATATAAAACTGATCTAAGAACCTTGGACTTTGCCTTTTCTGAATGGAGACTTTCCGCTCTTGAAGGGCCCAGCGCTGTATTGTACTTTCCTGAAAACAGAGCTTTTTGAACAAGAATTGTGATTGAACTCAACCAATCTGTGTAAGTCTAATTTCTGCTTCAGTGTCTTTGCATTTTCCTAAATCTGAAGAAATCAAACGAGCATGCAGTGAGTAAATTGGATAACAGGTGATTGGCAAAGGCTTTTGCCGTGAGGCGCAGATAACGCGCTCCCTAAATTGTGGACAAAATCCAACACCATCCATTTTATTACTCAGGTATTTTCAAAGCAAATTAATATTGTTGCATTCATTAACTTGCTTTAAAATGACAGCACAATATAATTAAAAGGTGACACTATAGCAATGTCAAATGTGTTCATTTAAGAAAAAGCCACACACATTTTGTAATCAAATCTTTCATAACGAGAATGATTTGAGTGAATTGATTTGAATGAATAATTGAGAAGAAATTTCAGTTCTGAAGGCTCCTTTTGTCCCAAGCAAAGTGAAAGGTGGTGGGATAAAAATTGTAACAGGAACGCTATAAAAAATGTCAAGCCGTGAATATTTGTGCCCCCCTCCCATTTTGAGAACGGTGAGTCCTGGACATCGACTGGCTTTTTTTCTGTCTTCCTGGGGGTCTGTTCAGGTAGTGTGGCAAATTTGAACAGGTTCCCTCATTCCTAGGCCAAATTACAGGGGGGGGGGGGACATATCCTCATGGCGGCCCCGTGAGGATATGTTCCCCCCCCTTATTTTGAGAATGGTGAATCCTGGACATCGACTGGCTTTTTTTCTGTCTTCCTGGGGGTCTGTTCAGGTAGTGTGGCAAATTTGAACAGGTTCCCTCATTCCTAGGCCAAATTACAGGGGGGGAACATATCCTCACGGCGGCCCCGTGAGGATATGTCCCCCCCCCCCCCCCCCCCTTATTTTGAGAATGGTGAATCCTGGACATCGACTGTTTTTTTTTCTGTCTTCCTGGGGTCTGCTCAGGTAGTGTGGCAAATTTGAACAGGTTCCCTCATTCCGAGGCCAAATTACAGGGGGGGGGGGGGGGGAAACAGTTACAAACTTTATGCAGAAGTGAGAGAAAATTGACACAGTACAGCCCAAGGGCAGGTCTCGAACACTTGTTCCTTCGTACCAGAGGTACTAACGTTACCACTCGACCAAAGACTCGTGACTATGGCAGTGACAGAAGAGCAACACACGCTCACCTCAAGAGTGAAAGGTGCCTTCAAAAACTAAAACCTAAGTGCCACTTTGCCCGCCTCCTACCTCAGCCCAAATTCAGTCTGACCAATCAGAGCGCAGCTGAACTTGGCCTGACAACGCTAATCGGAAGGCAGCATTTCAAATCGACGACACCGTGCACACTTTTCCTCCCACTGATCACAGGACCCCTCGGCTGCATAACCGCGCCCCCTTCCCAACCAATCGGATTTGCTATACGCGAAAACGACGCCAATGGGCGGAACTTCCACCAAAATTTAAATCCGTGGGCGTGGCTCGCAACAGGAAGTAGGAAAATGGCGACATTGACAAACACACAGCGGATGGTAACACGACGACTAAGAAGAGAAATATTTTTATTTTCTGCTTGCAACTGGACTGTCCAGAGCGTACACGGTAAGTAACACTGTTAGGGTTTTACAGAGTATCCTTATCGTATGATTATGTTGGAATGCAACCGGTAATGAATAAGATAACTTGTCCCATTCTACACAAGGTCGTAAAACACCCCCTGATATGTTTTGACTAGAGCACAAGGGCTTCCTATTCAGTCCACTCATGCCCCCACGCTTTCTCTTAATAAATATGTCCTTGCATTTGGGAGAGTTTCAGACTTCACTCCTTCAACGTGTGAACTCTCCACCTGCTGGTGTCTAAAAGAACTTGCTTGTCTCTTGTGTGGTTCTTGCGAAATAAGTTGGAGTGAGCAAATCTCTAACAAACACTCATTGTGTTTAAGGAGATTTACATTTGTGTAGTTTGACTAAAGTTGTCGATGTCGCTAGCATTCGCTGTAATAGCACTAGCAGAAATGTAGCCGCGTTGCGTTGTACGTGTGAATATTGGTCGAGGCGAAATGTTAATGTTTAATTTCATTCCTTTAGGTTCCACGGTGTTTGTTGGCTGTAAGTTTTCCACTGTAGATTGAGTGTGGGCACTCTCAAGTTAACATATGTGATTATACTGCCTAATCTATTACAGAGTATGTTGTTGCCAAGTAATGTAGAATAGATCCAAAGTAGTAATCCAGAATAGTTTTGAAAAGACCATTAGAATAATAAACAAATCTGATTACCTTGAATATAATAACAAGCTAAGTGTTTAATATGTCCTAAGAAGTCAAAATGGGCACCATCATGTGGTGAAATTTGGAAACACATTAAATAAATCTTAGTCTTAAATAAGCCACTCCTTCTCAAACAAGTAAACTCTGCCCATTTTGCGCAGTAGATGTTCTGTTAATATCTAGTATTTATACAAAGTCATAATTTAAATTGCTTTCATTTAACTAAACGTTTAATACTTCCTATCAGGTCTCAAGTCAAGATTTGGCAAAATACAATTTCAGCAAATCCAATTTTGCCAGGGAACAAAAATAGATTGAATAAACTAAATAAGTCTTCTTCCCATTAAATAAATCAGAAAAGTCTGTCTTGTAACCAGTCCTCTTCAAACAAGCAAAGTCTGCCCATTTTGTGCCGTAGATTTTGTGTTTATGCCTAGTATTTATACAAAATCATAATTTAAAGGACTTCATTCCTTCATTCACTTTGGAAATTTGGAATTGCAGCACATCAAATTTTGCCTGGGAAGAAAAGTAGATTAAATAAATTTAATAAATCTTACTACTTCCCATTAAATAAATTAAATACGTCTTACTTGTTCCCACTCCTTTTCAAAAAAAGTAGTTTAAGACGAGGGCCCTTCACTCAACCTTTAACCCTATTTATTCACCTTCCAGGCTAAGTGTTAAAGGCTAAGTGTTAAAGGCTAAGTGTTAGAGGCTAAGTGCCAGAGGCTAGGTGCCAGAGGCTAGTTTTTGTGGGCTGAAGTTTTAGTGGGGTTCGTGTGAATACAATCCAAAAGAATACAACAGAATACAATACAATAGAATACAATACATAGAATAAATTCAATAGCTCTTACTACTTCCCATTAAATAAATACGTCTTACTTGTTCCCACTCCTTTTCAAAAAAGTAGTTTAAAACGAGGGCCCTTCACTCAACCTTTAAAGGGCTAGAGACACCGGTATATGTATAAATCGGTTTTAGTTAGCTTATGGGCTTATAAATATAAATTGCCGCTCGAAACAACGAAAAGGAAGCTGTTGCTCTGAAAAATATAATTTAAATTTGCCGCACAGACGAGTTTCACCGGATCGAGCCGCCAGCCGGAAGTGACGTCTCATGACGTCTCAAGTTGTACGTGTTTAGCTTCAGTGAATGTAAACAAAAAGAGAAGAGGGGCCAGCGCGGAGACGTCGGGCCAGGTTTGCGGCCAACCCAGCTCGCCTAGCCGTGCCTTCCATTATCCTGGCGTACGTTCGTTCGCGGGACGACAAGATGGGTTGAGTTCGCCTAATAGGATCCACGAACCGGACAGTGCGTGCCTGCTGTGTGCTCGTGTTCACAGTGGCCTGGTTGACTCATCTTTCCGGACTCTGCTGTGCATCGGGAGCGGCTAGCGTGCTATCACTCTTATTGTTCATCTTCTTGTTTTATTTTTCCTGTGTTGTTTACTTGTATGTGCGTTGTGAACTCTGTCTTATCTTTCCGGACTCTGCTGTGCATCGGGAGCGGCTAGCGGGCTATCACTCTTATTGTTCATCTTCTTGTTTTATTTTTCCTGTGTTGTTTACTTGTATGTGCGTTGTGAACGCTGTCTTGTCACCCTGGGATAGTGAGAAACGTAATTTCGATCTCTTTGTGTGTCTTGACATGCGGAGGAATTGACAATAAAGGAGACTTTGAGACTTTGACTTTGAAAAGTATGTCGAAGCGTGACGGGAGGGGCACAATTCAGAAAACGTGCTCAGCTCGTCGAAAAAAATGCGATTTAAGAAATAAAATTAAAAATGCGCCTAAAACCTAAACCAAACGCTGCAGATGTTCATTTCTTCATTCGCAGTGGTCAACTCGGCACTCTACTCTTTTTACTATGCCAACCTAACCACAGTGAGGCACCATTCAGAAAACGTGCTCAGCTCGTCGAGAAAATGCGATTTAAGCAATAAAATTAAAAATGCTTATAAAACCTAAACCAAACGTTGCAGGTGGTCATGTCTTCATGTGCCGAGATCAACTCGGCACTCTAAAGCCCCCAAGAGCACTTTTTACTTTTTACTATGCCAACCTAACCAGAGTGACGGGAGGGGCACAATTCAGAAAATGTGCTCAGCTCAGCCCAAGTGAACTGCTAGATTCATCATATTCTGCGTCAAAAGAGGTTTCTGAATCGGATAAAATGATGCTAATATTGCCGCTAGAAACGGAGCTGTCGCTATCATCTGCCATGTTGTTTGGGTTTGTTGACATCCAGATGTACAACTTGTGACGTCACAGTAATGGCGCCGCCAGTTTGGCTTCGTGCGGGACCCGATCGATGAACTGGCATTTCATTTCAGCTGTATTCTTAGTAATCGGTGTCCATTTTTAATTTCCAATGCGGCAAATGTGTTCACTTTATACATTCTATCAAATTCCGTTCTAATTGAAAAAAAAAAAAAGGGATGTCTCTAGCACTTTAACCTCAACCCCGCACGTCACATTGTGTTGTATCTGTGAATGTTGGTTGTGGCCAAATGATAGTTTTCTTTCATTTGTTTAGGTTCACCGATGTTTGTTGGCTATATGTTTTCCACTGTCAGAAGGATGAAAATACAAGGTACAACGCTTGGACGTGGGCGAAGATGTCACCGGTGAGTCCTTCCTTCTTATTTATTCACCTTCTAGGTGCTAGAGGCTAAGTATTAGAGGCTAAGTGTTAGAGGCAACACAATACGAACAACACAACACAATACGAACAACTCAACACAATACGAACAACACAATATGAACAACACAACGCAATACAAACAACACAACACAATACGAACAACACAACACAATACGAACAACACAACACATTACGAACAACACAACACAATACGAACAACACAACGATACTGGACTGAAAAACACGATACCGCACTGAACAACACGAACACAATACCGCACAGAACACAATACCGCACAGAACAACACAATACCGCAAAAAACAACACGATACCGCACAGAACAACACAATACTGCACAAACAGTTTTAGATAATATTACGTCGCAGTCTTGTGACGCGGACATGACGTCAATAGGCGGAACTCGCGGCAAAATTATAATCCTTGGGCGTGGCTTGCAACAGGAAGTAGGAAAGCGGCAATGCTGGCAAACAAGACACAGTGATTAGTAACACGACGACTAACAAGACAAATATTTTCGTTTTCAGCTTGCAACCTGACCGTCTAGAGCGTACAAGGTAATTACAACTCATTGTTTTGAAAAATACGTTTTTTTTTAGCCCTGAAAAGCGAGGAGTGTGGCGTTTGGGAGGAACGTCGAACTCGGCGTCTGCTTCCAGCCACAGACGCCAAATTTCGACGATTATTTCGACTGGTCAACGGTTGTAAATTATTGCGTTGATTAAAAACTTTATTTTACTCTACTCTTAACTTTGCCGTTTCAGATATGCGGGTATTACATCGCAGGCATGTGCCGCGGAAATGACGTCAATACGCTGAACTCTCGCCAAAATTCAAATCTGTGGGCGCAATGGCCTTGAGCGAGACAGCGGATACAAACACGACAATTATCAACAGAAATATCTTTATTTTCTGCTTGCAAGTGGACCGTCTAGAGCGTACACGGTAAGTACAACTCATTGTGTTTAAAAAGATTTACGTTTGTGTAGTTTGCGTTGCGTTGTATCTGTGAATGTTGGTTGAGGCTAAATGTTAATGTTTAATTCCATTCCTTTAGGTTCCACGGTGTTTGTTGGCTGTATGTTTTCCACTGCAAGAAAAGGCTCGTATCATTGACCAGGAGCTACAATGGTGAGTACCCCTTTCGTCCTCAAATTATTTAAACACTTCCTATTTCATGTCTAACAGTACTCGATTTAACAAATAACCATAAATAAATACAGTGTGGGCACTCAAGTTAACATATGTGATTATACTGCCTAATATGTTTGTCACAAATATGTCACTAATCACTAATATGTTTATTTGTTTGTCACAACACCATCTTAACAACACCTCTTAACAGCTCCCAGCTGTTTAGTTGTGGAGAAAATTTTATCCTCCCTGCCTGTTAGTCCTCGCAAACGTACTTCTACTCAACTCTTCAGCAATCGATTATTTCCCTTCATCTACATAGAGACAGAACGATGGTGTCTTAAACATCTCATTCATTTCACCAAATAACTTCACGCATGTGGATAACGGCCGTCTCGGTCATGTTATGTTGCGTGATGCAGTTTTGAAGAACCAAATGCATTTATTCAATGAATAAGTCAAGCTATGTCTATGTTTATGATGTTGTAAGTTACGGTACCGATTGAAGTTGAGTCCGAAGCCAGTGGAAAACAGCGCTGCGTTTGTGCTCTCCAGGTACAAATGTTGTGATCTCTGACCGATGACCGGGTGAGACTCGAGTAAGAGATGTCCAAACGAGCTCCGGCAGGGCGGGCCAAGGCAAAGCGAACGGACGCCCTTCAAGCCGCCAATGACGAGCTGAGAGCCAAACTGATGGATGTCCAGTCAGAACTTCAGCAGGAGAAGAACAAGGTGAAAACCTCAACAGAGAAACACTGCCTGCCTCCCTGCCTGCCTCCCTGCCTGCCTGCCTCCCTCCCTCCCTCCCTCCCAGTTTTCCCGATGTAGATTTGACATGCGTGTGCCATGACTGTGTCAGCCTACATCAACAAATGCACCGAGGACGTCAGCACCACTAAGAATATCATCACCCGGGGCAACCAACGACCCTGGATGACTGAGGAGGTTTGTCAAACGCTACGAGCGCGGAACTCTGCCTTCAACTCTGGCGTCAAGGATACACTGAGGACAGCGAGAGCCAACTTGAACCGTGCCATCAGAGTAGCGAAGCGAGACCACAGTTGAAAAATTCAGGATCGTTTCCACGACGCCAACAACACCAGGGGTATGTGGCAAGGCATACGGCCGATTACAGACTACAACTCACCCTCCCCCCGGTGGGTGAAGTTGATGCTGACTTCCTAAATGGTCTAAATAACTTCTTTGGGAGGTTCGAGGCACTAAATGGCACTCCAGCAGTTAAAACTGTCCCCCATCAGGAAGAGGAGGTACTCTGCCTTGACTCCGCCGATGTGTTGAAGACTGTTGGGTCTAAATACGATTAGACATTAAATCACTCGCTGGAATGAAGAGGAGAAGACAACCAGAACAGGTTTACTCGCGAGGAGAACGATAGAGAAAGCAATTTCAGTTACAACCGCCATCAGTTCTGAGTCCTTACTCCACGTGCCCCTCTTTTTAATGTTATGGTTCCCCTGGTTACAGATGCGTTGCTACACTAAGGGAGGGGAGATTGTGTCTGTAGCAACGCTGATTAGCTAAAGAATGTAGTGTGGTGTGAATTAGCAGTTCATTGTTGGCTCGTAACCCCCCTGTCAAACGCACCTCTCGGATTAAGGTGCCCCCGGCTTCCCGGTAACGGGTTTGTTTTAGCCGGGTTCGGAGATTCGTCCGTAATCTAACCACCCGAGTTAAATTAACTCCACCGGAATCAATCTAATTTCTGTACGACGCCAATCCCTCTCAAGTCACCCGAAGCTCGTGCCGAGTAACTCAATTCGAGGCAGGACTTCGAAGTGACCGCATCGTATTGATGGCTCCCCGCTAATGTTTGAAGTTCTTATTCGTTACGGATATTTTTTAGATGTCTTTGTTAAGACCTCAGGGATTCGTTTGTATAGCGCACCCAAGCACTAGTTTTGCCGAAGTAAATGTTGATATGGGTCCGTTCCACTTGGTCGCTCATGCAGCGAGCCGACCAACTTTTTTATTCGAAAGAGAATCGAATTAATAAAAGTGTGACAATAATAGCATTTAAGAAGAAAATTAATGCACTTTATATGATTAATTCTAACTTCGTATACGCAAATCTAGCACTTAACCGTCGGAGTTCTTCACCCCTCTTAATTGCTTTAAAAAGAATAACAACTATCCTAAACCGGATAAAAATGTCGTGCTCTGTTTAGATTTGCCCAATAATTAATTTGGAAGGCAAGTCTATTTTTTGATCGTGTCCCGTTTAACTTTTGACGCGGCCCGACAATTTTAGGAACTGGGCTGCGCCCGACGGACAATCGAAATACTTTTGTTCTCCTCCAACTCCAATGATTTATTTTAACCGTCGTCGTTATTTTATTTAGAAGAAGTAAATTTCCAACAATTCACTTTTAACGAAATCCACTCCTCCCTTAAATATTTACGAAAGTTATTTAATTCTCCAACTTCCTCGGAGTTACTTTTTCCGCGACCCGTCAAAAAGGGGAAGCGGGCCTGAGCCTTTCAAATAGTTAAATAACTTTCCGTTCTACACAAAACCAATAATCTGATTTAAAGACTTCCTTTAATTTATTCAGACGAAACAACTTTCGAACGGATCGAAATTCACTCGTGGCTCAGATAACTACGGAAGTTATTTAAGTCTCTAACTTGTTCGGAGTTCCTTTTTACGCGGCCCGTCTAAAAGGGGAAGCGGGCCTGAGCCTTCGGTTGCATATTCAGTACAAATCCGCGCACAACGAAGTAAGTAATATACAAAACACATTTATTGTAGAAACATGGAATAGAATTACAAATCTCAATTACTCCAGAAACTGAACAATTTCACTCACTGATACCCGTGTTAATAAAATCATTCAATCCCAGAACAATTCGATTGCAAAACACAGTTCATAAAAAAGGGAAGAGGTAAATACCAGCTGCGTGCTATTTTTGGTGGAAGCAAAGTCGAGTGATCAGTTCGATCTTGCTTCTAAAATCCAAATTAGAGAAACAGGCTGGCCACGAGGAAGCCGGCGGCCCGATGACTATTCCCCCCTCTCGCTAAAATACATAAAAACGGTCATCCTCACCAATTTCTCGTTTAAAGTTGTCCAGTCCAATTTTTAGGAGTAAATCCAAGTTAATTTCAGTCCAGTGATCCTGCGTCTCACACAAAGATCTTTGGGACTTTGGAAAAAAAATCTTGAAACTCCTCCGGGCCTCTTCACGTATGAGAGCTCTTTTGGGGGGAAAAGCCCTGAAGCTGCTCCTGCAGGACCTTTTATAGACCTCTCCGTCCCCCCCCTCCCCTTTCTTTTCTCCGGTACTTTCCCTATAGGGTAAGACTGCCCAGTTTTCCCACGCCTAAAGAAGGGACTGGCCAGCTTTCTCACGCCTATAGAGGGAACTGGCCAGTTTTCCCACGCCCATAGAGGGAACTGGCCAGCCTCCCCACGCTTTGTTATCTGTGGCCTTCAGCAGCTGTTTCCGTCCTGACCACGCAGTACTTTCCACCAAATGCACAGCTAGTGGTAAAACCTTTCACTTCCCCTTTTCACCCTTGACCTAATTTATGTCACGCCACTATTCTCATAGTGACGGGTTTCTTGATCAAATTGACAAATAATATTGCTTAAAGCGGTTACAGAATACATTTTTAGCCAAGCAAAGAAATAAAAATAAAAATCACATTTGTTCTTCCCCAAACAACTTATGTCACGCCACTATTCTCATAGTGACGGGTTTCTTGATCGAATTGACAAATAATATTGCTTAAAGCGGTTACAGAATACATTTTTAGCCAAGCAAAGAAATAACAATAAAAATCACATTTGTGCTTCCATGCGTGACTCACAGTCTGACACCGTGTTCCTTTTTTATATCCATTTTAACCGGTTTAGCTTATTCTGGCCCCTCTATTGGTCTCCCGTTTTGGTCTGGCGCCATCTTTTGGACAAATTTGGAATTTCAGCTCTGCCAATTTCTTCCTGTGAACAATCCATATTCTACCATTTGCACCATCTCTAGCCCCATGTTACATGACACCCCGCAGAGGTCGTTCCCTTTCCTCAACCAGCCGTCTTCTCTCACAGTTGGTTGACTCGTCCTCGACTGTGATCAAATACCTTGAAGCACGTTGATTGCCGCTTTGCTGCCGAACAAATGCAACTAAACCTTTGCTAACTTTATCTACTTGGTAAATTAACACACAATAACAATAAGTAACTTGTCCTAAACACCTCAACACACCTTAAGCAAACGTGAGGTAACTGGTATGCAGTTCTTTAAACAAACATTGAGTAAATATGGGATAACTTTTATGCAACTACTTCTAACTGTATATAACCCTTAACAAAGAAAAACAGGTCTGCAATCTATGAACCAAACCTACAGCTAAATGAAAAGGAATGAAGTTCCTGTGAATCAAACAAAGAACATGGCACCTATGCAAATAAGCCCTGCTTATTGTTAGTGGAGGCCTCTTACGGGAACAAAAACACACAGACAACATAAGGACAGGAAGGATACAAATGGCTGACAGGGATCAAAAGACATCCCTATCACATAAAAGGAAGAACCTAGATAAAAGGAAAGATAAACTCGTAAAGGCGAGGCCTCCAGGTCTGGCAGGCCAAGGCTTCACTTAAAATTAATCCAACAAAGACCCTGAGGAGCGTCAACCCCCGTAAGGCCCCTTGCCCCAACAACATTCCTGGGCATGTGTTCAGGGAATGTGCAAGTCAGCTGGCTGGGGTCATCACAGACATTTTTAACACCTCGCTGGGCCAAGCCACAGTGCCAGCGTGCTTTAAGACTGCCTCCATCATTCCGGTGCCGAAGAAACCTCAAATCACCTCATTTAATGATTACCGGCCTGTTGCACTGACTCCGATCATGATGAAGTGCTTCGCGCTGCACCGCGCTGCACCGCGCTGCACCGCGCTATGGTGCTGTAACGCGCTGCACTGCGCTGCACTGCGCTGCACCGCGCTGCGATGACAGGGCGCTGCACCGAGAGGGCAACGTGTCGAGAGGGCGCGCGCGTGCGCTGTGCGGAAGGGCACTGTTCCGAGAGGATGCCGCGAGGAGAGAGCAGCGCCCACTCGGCGCTGCTGCCTATTGGTGCGGCACCCTCTTGGTGCAACCCCTCGACACTGCACGCGCGCCTTCTCGGCGCAAGGCCCTCTCGGCGCAGGGCCCTCTCGGCAGTACGCCGAGAGGGCGCGCGCCGAGTGGTCGCTGTGTTGCATCAAGAGGGAGCTGTGCCGCGGCAAAACGGGCCACACGGCGAGAAGGCACCGCACCTAGAGGCCACGCGCCGTGAGGGCGCCACGCTGAGAGGATGCTGCACCCAGAGGGCCCTGCACCAAGAGGGTGCTGGAACGAGAGGGTGCGCGTGCTGTTAGCGCTGCGCCTAGAAGGCGGGCCCAGGGTGCGCCAAGACGGCGCACGCGTGCTGCACCAGGAGTGCACTGCGTCGACAGCACAGGCACGCTGCGCCGAGAGGGCGCGCTGCGCTCATTGAATGTGCGCGCGCTGCGTTGCGAGTGTCTAGAGGGCGCCGTGCTGCATCAAGAAGGCGCCACGCTGCGATGACAGGACGCCGCGTCTCGCCGTGCCGAGAAGGCGCTATGTTGCGTCAAGAGAGCGCAGCTCTGAGTGGACGACACGCTGAGAGGACACCGCACCGAGAAGGCGCCGCACCGACAGTGTGCGAACTGTGCAGAGAAGACACGAGCCCTGCGCGCATTTCGCGTGCTGCGCCGGCAGAGTGGACCGAGGGTGTAACGCACCGAGAGGGCGCCGCGCTGAGAAGGCAACGTGCCGAGAGAGTGCCGCGTTGCGCCGAGAGAAAGCTGTGTCGTGCCAAGAGAGTGACACGAGGATGCCGAAAGGTTGCCACGCCGAGGGTGCCGTGCTGCGCCACATCGACAGAGAGCCGCGTCGATAGGGTGCCGAACCATAGCGAAAGCGTGCGGCACGGCGCCACGAGGACGCCGCGGATAGAGGGAGCCGCTGCGAGAAGGCGCCGCACCGAGAGAGGTCACGGCGGGAGGGCGCCGCGCCAAGAAGGCGACTGCATGTGCCGCGAGAGGGCGCCCTCGCAGTGCCCTCACAGCGCCCAAACGCTGCGGTGCAGCACCCTTTCGGCACAGGGGGGCGCCCTGTCATCCCAGGTACCTCTTGGCGGGGCACGGCGCCCACTCGCTGTAGCACCCTCTCGGTGCAGCGCACGCACCCTCTCGGCGCAGCGGACTCTCGGCGCAGTGCGTGCGTGTCCTCTCGGCGCACACTTGGCGCGGCTTCTCGCAGCAGCGCTCACAGCGCGGGATCCCTCTCGTCGCAGCGCTCTCTTGACGCAGCGTCCTCTTTGCGCAACACCCTCTCGGCGCAGCGCTCTTGCCGCACAGCTCCCTCTCGCCGCAATGCACCCTCGTCCCGCCATCACAGCGCAGTGTGCACAGCGCGCATATCTCGCACAGCGCATGCAGCACGCGCGCCTCCTCGACGCAGCGCGGCACCCTCTCGGTGCGGCACTCTCTTGCCGTGCGCTCTCTCGACGAGGCGCCTTCTCGTGGCGGTGCCCTCTATCCACAGCAACCTCGTGGCGCCCTGCCACACCCTTCCACCATGGCGCGGCGCCCTATTGGCGCGGTTCTCTCTCGGCGCGGCGCAGCAGGGCGCCCTCTCGGCGCAGCAACCTTTCGGCATCCTCACATCAATCTCTCGGCGTGACACAGCTTTCTCTCGGCGCGACACAGCGCTCTCTCTGCACGGTGCCCTCTCAGCGCAACGCCCTCTCGGCGCGTCACACCCTCGGCCCACTCTGCCGGCGCAGCGCGCGGAGCGCGTGCAACGCTCGTGTATTCTCTGCGCAGTTCGCACCCTGTCGGTGCGGCACCCTCTCGGTGCGGCGTCCTCTCAGCGCAGTGTCCAACCAGAGCGGCGCACCCTTGACGCAACACGGCGCCTTCCTGGTCCGGCACGGCGCCCTTTAAACACCGTGCCCTCCCGGCGCAGCGCACGCGCGTTCTCTGGGTGCAGCGCATACTCTGCGCAGCACGCTTGACCTGTCAGCACAGTGCCCACTCGGCACAGCGTGCCTGTGCTGTCGACGCAGTGCACTCCTGCTGCAGCACGCGTTCGCCATCTTGGCGCACCCTGGGCCCGCCCTCTAGGCGCAGCACTAACAGCACGCGCACCCTCTCGGTCCAGCACCCTCTTGGTCGAGGGCCCTCTGGATGCAGCGTCATCTCAGCGTGGCGCCCTCACGGCGCGCGGTCTCTAGGTGCGGTGTCTCTCGCCCCAAGGCCCATCGCCACGGTGCGGCTCATTCTCGGTGCAGCATGGCGACCTCTCGACGCGAACCCCCTCGGCGCACCGCTCGGGCCCTCTAGCTGCTGCGCCCTCTCGGCGCCGCGCAGTGCCGTTTCGGCGCAGCGCTTGCAGGTCAGCGCTCGCAGCGCGTGCACCCTCTGAACGCAGGGCCCTCTCAGCACTGCGGCGAGAGGGAGCACGAGCTGCTAGCGCGGCGCTTGCAGCGCTGCGACAAAAAGGCACTGCGTCACACCGCGCCAAGAGGACGCCGCGGCGAGACCCGGCACATTATCCTCTCGGTGCAGCCCATGTGCCCTCCCGGCTCATTGCCCACTCGGCGTAGCGCTCTTGGCACAGCGCCGAGAGGGAGCCTCGCCAAGTGGGCACTGCGCCGAGAGAGCTCGCGTGCTCCGCCGAGAGGATGATGCGCCAAAGGGCCCACACGCGCCGAGTTGCCGCTGCGGTGAGAGGACTACCCGCCATGAGGGTGCTGCGCCATGAGGGCGCTGCCCGTTTGGGGCGCCCTCGCGGTGCACTCACGGCACCCTTTGCAGCACCCTCGTGGCACCATCTCCGTCTCTGCGCAGCGCCAACTCGGCGCAGCACCGTCTCGGCGCAGCACGCGCGCGCGCCCTCTCGGCGCCGAGAGGACCTAGTGCTAGGAGGGCCCCGCGCCTAGAGGGCGCGCGCGCTGTGCCACAAGGGCCTGCGCACTCCGCCGACAAGGCGCCGTGCCGAGTTGGCGCTCCGCCGAGAGGACTACGCGCAATGAGGGTGCTGCACCATGAGGGTGTCGCCCATTTGGGGCGCCCTCCAGGCTTTGCAGCACCCTCGGGGCGCCCTTACGGCCTCCTCTCCGCCTTCTCGGCGCAGCGCCAACTCGGCACTGCGCCGCCTCGGCGCAGCACGCGCGCGCACCCTCCCGGCACCGAGAAGACGCAGTGCCAAGAGGGCCCTGTGCCGAGAGGGTGCGCGCGCTGCGCCAAAACGGCCCGCGCGCCCCGCCGACAGGGCGCCGCGCCGAGTTGGCCAGCGCAGCGCCGACTCGGCGCAGCGCTGTCTCAGCGCAGCACAATCCGTTCCAGAAGGCGGTTCGAGAAGTGAATTGGTCAAATTCCGAATCTATTTTTCCCATTACAAATAGTGGAAAAAGATTTAATCCGTTCCAAGACTAAAACAAAACACCTTTTTTAAGCATGTTTTAAGTTGGACTATTTTGTCCGATCACGCAACTGCAGCGCACCACCAAACGCGCAACCTTAGGACGCCGCCGACGGCAACACTGCATTATTCAAGAAGAAAATAAGACAAATATTCTTAAAGTCCTTATGTACAAACCAAAATTTAAGTCGACCTCAGGGTGCAGGTAGCTTAATTTGGTCTGATCAGGCAACCGCAGTGCGCCGGGCACTATCTGTCGCATTGCTTTAAGAGCATCTTTGTGTTTCAGGATGGCTTTACTGCTCCCACTTGCTTTCTTTAGAGGCATGATTGGAGTTTAATACAATCCTCAAAGTAACGAAAATACAATAACGAGCGGAGTCCGTCTGCATCCGGGCCGTGCAGTCCGATTTTCTCGGGTCCTTTCAGCTCATCTCGCGAGGGTCGACCGCCGGATTTTGTTTGACAACCGAAGCAAAGAAATCTCGAATTTTTCGTTTGAATTCTGATTTGTTCGAGAACCGGGACATTCCAAAACCGAGGTTTGACCGTAACAGTAAGTATATTGGAGCAAACCGGATGTGAGCGAACGCTGGTGCGTCTTTCTGCCGCTGTTCTCCAGTCATTTTCTTTAAAGATTTGCTCTAATATTGTGCACATTCTGCATTAAACCACAAAACCTTGATGGATGTGGTACTGTTTGGCTTCATTCTGGGTTAACTTCCTGGCGGACCTGTCTGTCTGGAGCGTGTCTTTGACCGCCTTGATCAGGGGTCGGCAACCCAAAATGTTCAAAGAGCCATATTGACACCCCCCCCTCCAAAAAAAGAAATAACTGTCTGGAGCATCAAAAATCTAAATGCTTTTTATAAGCATATAATACATGAACTATTTTTGGCCCAGCCATCACGGTAAGAGCCGGTGCAGACGGATAAATACGGAGGACAAATATAAGGCATAGACATGAATTTGGTTTGGCCTGCATGTGATCACCTTTGTGAATGAGCTCCTGCCATTTATGGATTGCACACAAGTGTGTAACCACACCCACACTCACTGGATCACAGGGTCAATTAGGGACATGACATATCCATAGTCCATAGTTCAGTTACCAAATAGAAAACATACAAATTTCTCCATCCTGACTTTATCAACAGACTTAGTAAAAACATCGGCCACTATATCACCCGTAGGGCAATAGAGAAAAATAATTGTGCCTTCTGAAATAACAGAGCGAACAAAATGGTATCTGATGTCATTATGTTTGCATCGCTGTCGACACACAGGGTTTTTGGAGAGAGCAATAGCACCCCGATTGTCCTCAAAAACAGTCACAGGTATAAAGTTCAAAGTATTGTCCATTCCTTTCAATAGATTAACCAGATATAAGTTGTTGCAGACAGAGCCATGTATTCGGCCTCACAGGTAGATAAGGCGACTGTGGGCTGTTTCTGAGATTTCAAGGAAACAATAGCCCCAGCCTCAGACAAACTAAAGCAGTAACCAGTAACACTGCGCCGGTCATTCTGGTCAGCTGCCCAGTCTGCATCACTATAGGCAACAAGCTTCAAGTTTACATTTTGCTTTTTATAGCACAACTCCTGGTCCAGAGTGCATTTCAAACATCTCAGAACATGTTTAGCTGCCACCCAGTGCTGTTCTTTAAGTTCAGACAAGTATTGGGATAATTTACCAACAACAAAACTTCACAACATTACTCACTGCAAGAAAATCGTCAACCCAAATAATCACCAGGATTCTGTCATTTCCAACATTTTTACAGTAAAAACAATAGTCAGCAATATTTTGAACAAAACCATTTTCAATAAGGAAATTGTGTAACATCCTATTTCAGTTTCATCTTGACTGTTTCAAACCATACAGTGTCTTATTGATCTTACGCACTAGTTTCTCTCCTGTTTTAGATTTAACCTCAAACACTTCAGGCTGCTCCATGTAAATCACACAGTCTGTAGAGCATGGAGAACTTCTGTTTTAACATTCATCAAATGTAGCACTAAATTGTACTGTACTGCGAGCTGCATCAAAATAGGAACAGAAGTCATATCAGCAGTTGGTGAGAAGGTTTCATTATAGTCTAATCCTGCCACTTGACCACAACCTTTTGCTACATATCTGGTAAAGTCATCAAAGTAAAAGTATCGTTCTCTATTAGAGAGTCCATTTCCTCTTTCATAGCTTTGGCCCACTGCTTATAGTCTAATCCTGCCACTTGACTGTAACCTGCTCGTCAAAGTAAAAGTATCGTTCTCTATTAGAGACTCAATTTCCTCTTTCATAGCTGTGGCCCACTGCTTTGATTTAAAAGAGCTCAAAGCTTCTTTGGGGTTCGTAGGGCATCACAAGTCACACGATAACAATAATCAGTACTTGTGAATGCTTCATCACATTTGACCTCATAATCACAATCTGAATAATATAGAGGGGCTCTCCTCTCGCTTTGGATAACGACCACTCTGGCTGCTCTCACCATCACATTTTAAGTTGGAATCACAAAACTCTATTTTTACATCAGGTGGGATATGTTGTGTCTCATCCGGTTTTGGTTGTGGGGTCTCCACCCTCTTTCTAGACTCAAAATGTTCATACAGGTCATCTGAGTGTCACATTCAATAAAACTTTTTGTAACAAACTTCACCAGTCTATCTTTGGTTACTTTCTCTGTCTCTGGATAGAAAATAAGATATGCTGAACTGTTTTGGTCGTAGCAAACAAATTCATATGAATATCAGAACCCGTACCATTTTTATAGATGAGCTGATTCTGTCCCTCCTTGAAGGTGACTGTCGCTCCTTGCGCTGTAGCCGATTTAACAGAAAAGAAGATTATGGCACATAGAGCGCCTCCATCAGGAACATATCCACAACGCTGCCTTTACCGTCTCTCAGGCGCAACTTGGCGTGCGTGAGAGCACCGACCGCCGGAAGTCGAATGAGGCTCCGCGATCTCATCCGCAGTGCTTATAAAGTGCCGATCCGCTCGGCTGGAGCTATTTTCGGCCACCTGGCGCGTGCACACCGCCTCCCGGTGGTGCCGGGCGGCGTGCGTGAGTGCACCGGCCGCCGGAAGTCGAATAAGGCTCCGTGATCTGATCCACGGTGCTTATAAAGTGCCGATCCGCTCGGCTGGATCTATTTTCGGCCACTTGGCGCATGCGCACGCCATCCCGGTGGTCCCGGGCGGCGTGCGTGAGCGCGCCGGCCGCCGGAAGTCGAATGAGGCTCCGCGATCTCATCCGCGGTGCTCATAAAGTGCCGATCCGCTCGGCTGGAGCTATTTTCGGCAACCCGGCGCGTGTGCACGGCCTCCCGGTGGTCCTGGGCGGCGCGCGTGAGTGCGCCGGCCGCCGGAAGTCGAAAAAGCCTCCGCGATCTCTTCCGCGGTGCTTATACAGTGCCGAGCCGCTCGGCTGGAGCTATTTTCGGCCACTTGGCTCGTGCGCATGGCCTCCCGGTGGTGCTGGGCGGTGCGCGTGAGCGCGCCGGCTGCTCCAAGTCCCGCGGAGGACCATCAGAGCTCCATAACGCCGGCTGGGGAGCCTAATAGTAATCACCCGGGCCTGCTGGAGCATTATTCGGCCACATCGCTTGTGCGCACGGCTTCCCGGTGGTGCCGGTCGCCTCCACGAACCGTTAAAAAATGTCAAATGAGCCGACCTCAAGAGAGTTATAGTTACACCCGCCGTTTGGCCGCTTAAAGTGTCATCGGACGCGGAGCAATGCGAGTGTGCGTGTGGTATATGGTTTTTGTTGCTTCGCTGGTCTCCAAAAAACACTCGGTGGTCGGTGGCTGGCTCCAGACAAATGAACACTTCAGGGACACACGGCTGATTGGGAAAAGAGTTTATTCAACCGACGTCAGAATGAAGTCTTTCCAAAAAGTTGAGTGGCCCCAAGGCATGGATGTAAAAAGCCCCCCAACCCCTCTCAGGCCTGTATCTTTTATACCTGGCAAGGAGGTGATGTCATGGCTTTGTGTACCAGCTGCGGTTTTCAATCTACTAGTTTACTTCAGTCCTAAAAAGGAGATCTTGACCAGCGCTGTTGGTGATGGACGACAACAGCCACTTTACCTTATTATTGCTGAAACTGAATTCTCCCTGACCAGCAAATATAGAATAGAATCGTATCACTGACGCCAGGTGGACATTCTAAGGCCACCTACAGAAATAGAGGGAATTCCAAATTACACTTCATTACCCCCTTCCGGGACAAAGTAATAGTCCCGGCCGGAAACGGTCCAACAAAAGATGACATCGGTAAAGGTCCAAACATCTTCCCCCAACCAAATTTTATATATGCTCACGTCTACAATTTGGCCCAAAAATCCTCAGCCTAAATCACGCTCAAGGCATGCTACGTAAGGTTATTTTAACTAGGAAAGCTCAAACTATTTAGTTTGCCAAGTGCTCCCTGACAACAATCTGAGGCCTCTCAGGAACCACAAGTAAAGAAAATTGAAGTCCACATTATACAAATGACGATACCACCCCCCTTAGGTAATACCCCTACAACGGTGACAAAATGCGAAGTAACAAATTTGGCGTGGCCCGTTAGAAGCCCCAAAAAGCTGCCGGCGCTTCCTCAAGAAAAAACCTCGCCAGTCTAATGACAAGGAAAAAGAGGAAGGCCCTTTCTACCATCCCCAGTGGTTCCCCTCACCTGGTGTCACCCAGGTGTAAGGAGCCCTGGCACATTACAATCCACAAAACAGTACGAGCTCACCAAACAGTATGGAAATGGAATGACATGTCCACCTATCACCAAACAGTGAAATTGTACCGTCACATGATCAACATGCCAGCAGGTAACAAAATGAGGTAAATAATATTGGAATAAACAATGAGATATATAGTAATGAGGTATCAAAACATGCTATTAAATCAAGCCTCCAAAACGTCGCCCCCCTTCTTCATGTGTAAGTGCGTGCCGAGGCAGAGTCCATTCCCCGAATCTTCAGCGATAGGACGTGCTGGGTATCACTGCCCAGGGCCTGCTGTCCATACAAAGTCCTTATGTCCAGGTCACTGTCCATAGAGTCCCTTGCACGGCCCCGGTCAGCATTCAGAGGTTCTGGAACGAATAAGAACTACCACCAGTATCGAGTGATGACAATGGCACTAAACGCAAAACACATGCAACTTTGACACAAAAAAGATGGTAAACCGGTCACGGGCTGGGCAACAACATACGGTGGACCACCTTCCACTGGAATCATGCAACACATCACACACAAAGGAAAATGAAAACCCAAGGAATTGGTGCTACGCCGATGTTCCCACTCCTTCATCCCCTATCTTTGTTTTTTCATTTTCATGTATAGCTCTATTTTTAGTATTTTTCTGAAGTTAATTCTCCTCTCCCATGCACTCCCCTTATCATTTTGTTATGTTTAATCCGAGTACCTGTCATTTACTATCATTTCATCAGAGTAAGTCAGATCAGTCTTACAGTCGATCGGGAGCAGCGGCATCTGGGTCTGGTCCCTTGGCATTACCACACCTATCCACCGTAATATCATGGCCTTTGCGCAAGCCATTATCACAGTGCAAAAACAAAGCATCACACATAGTGATATCCCGAGCGCCCCCAACACCTGCGCCACTATCGTCCCCACAGGTCCCAGTCTATCCTGTATCCAGCTGATTGCTGACCAACCAGAGCCCCCAGACGGGCCAAAAGAATTTTGAATGACTTTAAGCGCGTCGATGATACTGGTAATGTTGTCGGTGTTATCTGGGATCAAAGTGTAGCAAGCGTCATCTGTCAAGTTTAGGGCTATGCACAACCCCCCTTGCCTCGCCAAGATATAATCCAAAGCCATGTCATGTTTAAGCAGGGTTAACCGATGGCTCTTTTGGGTAAGTGACAACTGTCGGAAGCCCTTGATCGTCTCATTCGCAAATCCCTGGAGGGTATACGTAATATTATCAATGTGATCTGCCAAAAATGTCACCCCATACCAGGGAAAGATCCCAAGGCCCCATTTTTCTCCCAAGCTAATTCTCCAATGGTACGCGTCCGTAGTGTGAAACTCTGCCATCTCCCTCTTGGCCCTGCTTGGGACCGCCTGATAAGTCTCCCCCTCTGGCTTGTGGCCCCTCTTTATTGTCATCACCTCAAACGGGAGCTTCAGGGTAGCAGAATAGCAGCAGCCCAACCATCCATAAGGCAAAAACAAATAAGCTTTAGTCCCACATACCCACCAGATGTCTCTAAGGTTACCTATGGTTGTGTTTCCAGGCACCGTGCGATTCTCCACCATCACCGTAATCGCGTTGTAGGAGTCGGGTAGAGGAAAGGTCACCGAATGGATGGCTCCCCTTTCCCCCCATGCTTCACCTGGGAATTGCATAGAGTAATAGTCGCAATCTGCCACCCCCATAGGCACCCCCGGACCACCGTGAGTCACAGAGCAAAAACAGGCGGGCACCTTTATAGATGGCACATCTATGGATTCTGGCACCGCAACTTGAATGTCCTCATGCACGGCGAGCATATTCAAGTAGGGAAGTTCACTTATCCACGCGCACACCCCTGTGGGCTTAAAAATCTTCCTGACCTGAGCGTCAGTTTCAGGTGCTTACCACGACTGTTCGTACACCAACCAAAGCAGTAGCCTAAGTTGGCAATCGTCGGATACCGGCACCGGAACAGTCTGAAAAACAGCTTTCAGCGTACTTGGTGATTTTACCCTTACCAAGTACGGCCCACTCACTGCCTTGAACGACTTGATCGAATGCACCATCAGTTGATACCACATGTTTCTTCCTGCCCATTCGTCAACCCCCAGTAATGCCAAAGCATCGAACCCATAAGCCTTCCAACCAGCTTCCTGTCTTGCCATAGCATGCAAATTGGTTCGCACCTCCGCCGGGGACCAGTCCGAGTCCGCAAACGCTTCGTGGACGGTTCCTGGAACATCAGGCATCGGCTTTACCGCCTCCACCGTTGTCATGAGCGTCCCCGACGCGGCCGACTGTGTTTCAATGTTGTCGCCAATCGTTGTCATGGATACAATGTTAATTTTGATTGTGACTGCCTTCTCCGTCTTAACATACTCCGTGACTGGGCTGTCTGGTTGTTCGTCATCAATTTCTTTTTTCTCCGTCAATGTCACGAAAGTAACACTGTCTACCGTCGTTTGGTCGCCCATGCGTTCTGCTTTTCCCACTCCCATTTTGAAGCAGGTACATGTATAGTTTCCAAAATCAGTCATGCCAATTTTTGTCAGAAATAGAGCGCAATCTCCTAACACCTCAAATCGCCTATATGTATTTAGTAACAGTACATTGTCCACATGTGTTCGCTGGGCCAGGGCAAGGATGTTACCGGTGTTGTCTTCCCATTTGGCGGCGTGTCTGCACAGGGACCCTCCTGTCCTTGCGCAATTACATGGCAGTAGGACAGCCCTTCCCAACACTCCCTCAACATTGCTCAATGTAATGCTCCGGCCGGAATCTGTGGCGGACTGGGCGTCCGTCGCTTGGTCCTGTAGGGTGACCGTGTCCATTGGGGACACCATCTCCGGTGGTAGTTGGCTCGGTGTCGCTGTGGTGAGGAGAGTCACCTGCATCTGGGGAGGGCGCGTCGTCAAGATTGACATTGTCGAACTGTTGGCTTCCTCGGTCGTCGGCTGTGTCGCCCCCGATGTCCTCAGGAACAGATACAGCAGACACGTTATCCACCACAGCTCGACCTTGCCCGTCTTCATCCCGATGTGGGCCCCTGGGCGACTCTTGTTCTGGCAGTTGTTCGGAGTTCTCGCAGCCGCGACTCCCTCTTTGGGGTTCTACTTTGGGCACCTTGACGCAGTGTGTCAGATGGTACCAAGTTGGCGACCCTTTTACTTGCACCGCTGTTCCGGTACAGCGGACAACTTCAAA
Source organism: Syngnathus scovelli (assembly GCF_024217435.2). Classification (NCBI taxonomy): domain Eukaryota; kingdom Metazoa; phylum Chordata; class Actinopteri; order Syngnathiformes; family Syngnathidae; genus Syngnathus; species Syngnathus scovelli. The sequence continues at coordinate 56,712 of NW_026061604.1, read as the reverse complement.
TGGCCCCTGCCCTCTTTCGTTGTACCACTTGCGGCGGAACACTTAAAGTTAAAGTCCCAATGATCATCGTCACACACACATCTGGGTGTGGTGAAATTTGTCCTCTGCATTTAACCCATCCCCATGTGATTTTGATCCATCCCCTGGGGGAGAGGGGAGCAGTGAGCAGCAGCGGTGCCGCGCTCGGGAATCATTTGGTGATCTAACCCCCCAATTCCAACCCTTAATGCTGAGTGTCAAGCAGGGAGGCAATGGGTCCCATTTTTATAGTCTTTGGTATGACCCGGCCGGGGTTTGAACCCACAACCTTCCAGTCTCAGGGCAGACACTCTACTACTAGGCCACATACACCTTGTCTCCTGGCTGAACTGTGTCTTTAGTATTTGCTTCGAGTCTCTCTTGTGCTTCTTCTTGTTTCTGCCTGTCAACAACATAGGTGGAAATATTCCTATGTAGCGTGGTTAAATGTTTGACATAGGCTTTCATTTCGTCCTCCAAAATTGACAGGCTTGGACCTTTCCCACTGGTACGCAAAAACGGTGAAGGCATGCGTCTACCAGTTACCAATTCATGTGGGGTCAAATGCAAATCGCGGAGTTCACTCGACCGGCAAACCATCAGTGCCAGTGGTAAGGCATCTATCCAATTCAAGCCTGTATGTTGACAAATTTTGGAAATTCGATTTTTTATGACGCCGTTCATTTTTTCACAAATGCCTTGGCTTTGTGGATGATACACTGCTCCGAGCCGCTGTTTAATTCCCAATTTTTGCATTATGATTTTGACCGTTTTATCCACAAACTCTCTCCCGTTATCTGAAGAAATCCTATCCGGCAGACCCCATCTGCTGATAACTTCGCGGCACAGAAACTTGGCCACAGACTGAGCATCTTTCCGTTTAGTTGGACAGGCCTCCGGCCATCTTGAGAACCGGTCTATGACCACCAACATGTATCTTTTCCCTTCGACAGGTTGTATCATGTCGACAAAATCCACCACTAGTTCTCTCATGGGGCCATTAGGAGTCGGGATGTAACCCGTGGGGGTGGCTACCCCTCTTCTCACATTGTTTTTCAAACAAATTGCACACTTTCCAATTACCTGGTCGATTTGTTCGAGCAAATATGGCGCCCAAAACCCGTATTCTGCCGTTATTTTTCTCTTTACCTCCCCCCTTGACACATGGGCCAACCCATGTGTCTCCTGGATTAACAGTCCCAGCAAATCTGGCGGCGCCACTACCAGACCCTCGTGATTTCTCCACAGTCCAGTAGGGTCTTGACTCGCCCCCCTTTGCTCCATCGGGTTAAAGGCTGCTTGCATTAAGATTACATCTCTGAGTGTGACCCTGTCTTCGAGGTCAACCTCATGCGTAACTAACAAAACTTTCCCCTTCTGGCTGCCTTTCGTGACAGCCCTGGCTGCCTCGTCCACCATTCTATTTCCCTGCGTGACTCTGGACGCATCGGACTTGTGGGCAGCACATTTTGCAATGGCTATTTCTCTAGGTTTCATCATGGCCACCAGCAGCTTCATTATCTGCGCATGATGCTGGATGGGGGAACCGTCAGTCTTCTTGAACCCCCGATTCCTCCACACAGCATCAAACAGGTGGCACACACTATGCGCATATGCCAAATCTGTATAGATTGTCACTCTTTCCCCTTCTGCGAGCAAGCACGCTTCTGTTAACCCCACCAGTTCAGCAAGTTGGGCCGAGGCCGGTTGTGGCACCACTTCGGCTTTGATCGTTACAAACTCAGGTCCCTGCGCTTGCACGACCGCATAGCCAGCGCATACATTTTCCCCGACTCGATAACAAGAGCCGTCTGTCCAAAGTTCGAGATCCGCCTCCCTTAGGGGGATGGCTTGCAAATCAGACCGCAGTCTAGAGTATTTTTCCGACTCATGCAAACAATCGTGGGGGTCCCCATCCTCTGAAGTTGGCAAAAACTCAGCTGGGTTTACAGTAGTACACCTTGCTAGAGTGACATCCTCTTGCTCCAAAAGCCTGTAATAGTCCCGGAGCTGGGGCTCTGTCAAGGTGTACTTGCCATGGTTCAACAGAGTCCGAAGACTATGGTGAGTAAGAATTGTCACAGGATAGCCCATGGTGATAGCAGAGGCTTTGTCATACATCAAATAGACTCCAACCACAGCTCTATAGCATGGCGGCAGGCCCATCTCCACCTCGGAGTAGGATGTCGAATAATAGGCCACAGGTTGGGGTCCAGACCCCGTGCCTGTAGGCTGACAAAGAATTGCACATGCAAACCTACCCCCCGCCGAGCTTGACGTGAATAACACAAACTTTTTGGAGCAATCTGGTAAAGCCAATGCCGGAGCCTCTTGCAACCTTGCTTTGACTGTTTCAAACGCCACATGGCCATCCTGTGTCCAATCCAGCGTGGCGTGGAGATCATTATTGCCTGTGTCTTTGATCATAGCTCTTAGCGGCCCTGCCAATTTGGCGTATTCTTCGACCCAAGAGGCCGAATATCCCGCAATTCCCAGAAAGGTTAACATTTGCCGAACAGTTCTGGGTTTCGGAGCCGTTCGTATTGCTTCCAAATGGCCATCTGAGATACGTCTGTCCATACGATATTTTCTGGCCCAAATAGTCAACCTGTTTTTGACAGTATTGTAATTTCTTTTGAGACACTTTATGACCATTTTCTGCCAAAATTTGCAACAGTTTGATCGAGTCTTTGTGACACGTCTCGACATCCGCTGCACAGACAATAATGTCGTCCACATATTGAATAACAGCGCTCTGCACCTGTTTTTCGAGCCCTTCGAGATCATCTTTCAACACTTTGTTAAACACATGAGGGCTATGTTTGTAACCCATAGGAAGTCTCTGATACTGATAAAACTGTCCTTTGAACATGAACCCGAACAGTCCTTGTGATTCGCTACTGAGTGGGACACTGAAAAAGGTGCCACAAAGGTCCACCACAGAGAAGCATTCCGCATCCGGCGGAATCTGTGCCAGCAGGGTGTGCGGATCTGGCACATCGGCTAATTGTCAATCACCACTTCATTCACGGCTCGAAGGTCATGTACTAGCCGATGGGTGTTGTCAGGCTTTTTCAAGGGCAGTATTGGCGTATTACTAAGAGGGGTCTGCGTTATCCTTAACACATTTGCCACGAGCAATCCTTCGATCTGTGTTTCAATCCCCCGCACTGCTTCCTCCTTCAGGGGGTACTGTGTTTTCCATGGAGGTCTGCAGCCTGGCCGAAGATCCACTTTTACCAGTTGTGCTGATTTTACAAGTCCAATATCCGTACTATGGCGAGACCACAGGTAGTCAGGGACCTGTTGTAGCATGTGCTCTTTGAGTTGATCTGTCGTCATACTGAGGATGGAGTCGTGCGACAGCTGCACCGTTTGGGGCTGTCCATGTCCATGCGCTGAAACCATGATTTTCATGAAACGTTTATCAACACTCACAGAGCATTGTTTCCTCCCAGCGGGGAAAACTTGAGTGTTTCCGCCTCCGCCATCATTTCTCCTACATGTTGCTGCTCCCAATCTTCTGCTATCAACAAAGTCACATGTGGGATGCTATTCTTGACTTTAAATTCCTTGTCAATGAATCAGTTTCTCTGGATTTTCATGGCCACTCCCTGTGGTCCCAGGATAATGCAAGTGCCGTTCAATTGCACTTCTTGAGGTTGCTGACACAACCACTCTTCTGCCTGTGCCTGCGTTAGGTCTTTGTGATATTGTAGCGTGCAGTGGAATGGGTACTCTAGGGTCCTTGCTCCTGGTCTATTGGAGCGGATAAACTTTTCCCACTTCTTGTATGGCTCCAACAGGTTGTCGCTGACATCTCCCACCCAAAATACAGTGGGCGTTGACTTCCCGGACCTTGACTGCGTCATCACCTCGTGGCACGTTTTGTATGGTATTTCAACCTCACATCCATCGGGAGAACACTTTATGGTACAGTTCAATCCACACAGGGCATCTCTGCCGAGGAGGGCAATAGGTGTACGGTTTGACACCAGGACTGGAATTTTTATTGTGTGGTCTTGCCAGCAGAGCTTTACTTTACCCTATTGTCCGCACAAAATGACCGAACATGGGGAGATGTGTAGCGTCTTCGGGCCGGATACAAGTGAAAGCCGCTCCGCTGTCAACCATAGCTGTCAAAGGCTGATCATTTACTTTCACTGTTATTGTTGGCTCCTGTTCCGGACTTGACACTACAAGCTGACATCCCCCCTTAGGGCACTCTGGGCACCCCTAAAATCCAAGCTCTGGTCCCCCAAAGGGTTTACCGGGCCCTGAGGCCTATCACACTGGCGAGGCATGTGGCCTGGTCGTCCGCAATTATAGCACGCATTAGGTCTCTGTTGTAGGCCCCCCGGGAGATTAGGCCTTCCTGCCCGTCCTTTGTCTCCACGGGCCGTGGCTCCCCAGAGATGGGCCGGTCTGTTTCCCCTTTGAGGGGCTGGGCTGAAGGGCACCGCCATGGCTGCCTGCGGAGTTAGGCCATGCGGGGACGTGGGCTGTAGTATGATTTGTTGCGGTGGAGCTTGCACCACGACTGTCTGCTTCTTTTCCTTTTTATTGTCCACGAGCTGCACTTGGTTCAGCCTCCTCACCACTTCTTGGTCCTGCTCCTTTTGAGCCATCTCCTTCTTGCGGAACCAATCAACTTGATGAGCGATGTGATCAGTGTAGACATTAGTCGCCATGCTTCCCAGTCCCACCACTTCAGCCAGTTTGCTCCTCACTTGCACGGGCAGGCCCTTTTGGATCTTATCCCGCAAGATAGATTTTTCCATTTGGGTTGTATCTGGATCATTTCCTGTGATGTGTCTCCAAGTCTGATATGCTCTTGCCACGTATGAGCGTGCGTTCTCTGTCAGTCCCAGGGGTTCGAGCACAATATTATCAGGGTTTGCATTGGTCGGGTACGCTGCCTTCAGTGCTCCCCACATCTGGCCTCGGACTGCTGCAAACCGGTCAGTGTCATTTGCTGATGTTGTAGCAAAGCGATGTAACCCTGCTTTTCCCAAAATGTCTTTCATGGTATGAACTCCTACCACGTTAGCCAGAAGCCTCTTAATGTCTCCTACCGCGAACTGGGTTCCCACCATGCACTCCTCCAATTTGGATATCCAAGGGTGTGCTCCGTCTTGAATGGTGGGCAGCTTCTCAAGGATGGCTGACATATCGGAATTCTGCCCCTTAAGACCGGCTGTCTCAATTGATATTTGATCCGGTGTACTCCGCTCACGCTATTTCTGTACCCGCACTCAACTTATGTTGGAGATGACACCTTGTTTGAAAAGCGATTGTTCACAAGTTTACGATGATCAGTCTGTAGTCAGTCTGCTATGCAATCCCTGTTCCCAGGTTAGAGTGAAATGCAAGAGTTTGTGGACAAAATCACACTGGCCTTAAGAATTTGAATGCGACGCTCCACGAAACTCTTCTCCAGACAACTTGGAAGTTCAGTCTGTGTCTCTTTGTCCCCCTGGAGAAACGGATGTATCCGCCGTCTCAGGTTTTTTTATGTAAACAGAAAATCAGAAGTATTGAGGAGAGCCACAGAGAGCAATATCAATAATTGGTTTTCAATTTTATCATTCTGTCTTTAATTTAAATTAACAAGTTGGGCTTTTCTTCAACTCCAATTTCTCATTGCTCCCAGAGGGTCTAGGGGGCGCCAGCTGACCCTAGTAGGGTCCCTCATTATTTACGAGGGGGCCACACTCTTGCTTGAGATACATACATGCACATCTATATTAGTGTCGTATTAGGTAGCATTCCCATGCTTCTTGTTTCTGCTGTTAGACAGCTGTGGCACATTAATTCTCCTGGGTTGCAGTTACCGCAGGACCTCCACTGTTGGTCATGCATTCTTTTGCTCCTTCAGCATGCCGTCCTCCATCATTCTGTCACATTTCCTCGCTACCAGCAAGGTAGGCCCCAAAATGGGCACAACTCCGGCCCCGCGCCCCGCCCCAACATCGCCCACATGGGGAGTGCCTAGCCTTAAAACACAGTGGGCAGGTACAGGTTGGCCACTCCCTGCCCCGCCCCCGAAGCCAGATTCCCCTCCCCGAGCGGGTACCGCAGGCGGGCACGTGCCCCAGAGCACCGAGAAACTCACTATCCTTTTAGCTTTTGCTGCTTCTACAAGCACACACCCACACGTGCTGTCATGTAACATGGGGGTAGAGATGGTGCCAATGGTAGAATATGGATTGGTCACAGGAATAAATTGGCAGAGCTGAAATTCCAAATTTGTCCAAAAGATGGCGCCAGACCAAAACGTGAGACCAAAAGAGGGGCCAGAATAAGCTAAACCAGTTAAAATCGAAAAGAGGAACACGGTGTCAGAGTGTAAGTCACGCATGGAGGCACAAATGAAATTTTTATTATGTGATTTTTATTTTTTGATTTTTTTGCTTGGCTAAAAATGTATTCTGTAACCGCTTTAAGCAATATTATTTGTCATTTCGATCAAAAGACCCGTCACTATGAGAATAGTGGCGTGACATAAATTGTTTGGAGAAGCACAAATGAGATTTTTATTATGTGATTTTTATTTTTTGATTTCTTTGCTTGGCTAAAAATGTATTCTGTAACCGCTTTAAGCAATATTATTTGTCAATGCGATCAATTCATGTAACAGAAAGTAGGTCAAGGGTGAAAAGGGGAAGTGAAAGGTTTTACCACTAGCTGTGCATTTGGTGGAAAGTACTGCGTGGTCAGGGCGGAAACAGCTGCTGAAGGCCACAGATAACAAAGCGTGGGGAGGCTGGCCAGTTCCCTCTATGGGCGTGGGAAAACTGGCCAGTTCCCTCTATAGGCGTGAGAAAGCTGGCCAGTCCCTTCTATAGGCGTGGGAAAACTGGGCAGTCTTACCCTATAGGGAAAGTACAGGAGAAAAGAAAGGGGAGGGGGGGGACGGAGAGGTCTATAAAAGGTCCTGCAGGAGTAGCTTCAGGGCTTTTTTCCCCCAAAAGAGCGCTTATACGTGAAGAGGCCCGGAGGAGTTTCAAGATTTTTTCCAAAGTCCCGAAGATCTTTGTGTGAGACGCAGGATCGCTGGACTGAAATTAACTTGGATTTACTCCCAAAAATTGGACTGGACAACTTTATAGGAGGAATAGGTGAGAGGGATTTGTATTTTTTATGTATTTTAGCGAGAGGGGGGAATAGTCATCGGGCCGCCGGATTCCTCGTGGCCAGCCTGTTTCTTTAATTTGGATTTTAGAAGCAAGATCGAACTGATCACTCGACTTTGCTTTCACCAAAAATAGCACGCAGCTGGTAATTACCTCTTCCCTTTTTTATGAACTGTGTTTTGCAATCGAATTGTTCTGGGATTGAATGATTTTATTAACACGGGTATCAGTGAGTGAAATTGTTCAGTTTCTGGGGTAATTGAGATTTGTAATTCTATTCCATGTTTCTTCAATAAATGTGTTTTGTATATCACTTACTTCGTTGTGCGCGGATTTGTGCTAAATATGCAACCGATGGTTTGGGGCCGATTTAAATAAAATAAATTAACGGAAGTGTTTAAATCGGATTATTATTTTGTGTAGAACGGAAAGTTATTTAACAAAGACTCAGGCCCGCTTCCCCTTTTTGACGGGCCGCGTAAAAAGTAACTCTGAGCAAGTTAGAGAATTAAATAACTTTCGTAAATATTTAACGGAAGAGTTGAGTTCGTTGAAAGTGAATTCGGTTGAGAATTTACTTCCTTTAAATAACATAACGACGATGATTAAAATAAATCAGTGAAGTTGGTGGAGGATAAAAGTATTTCGATTGTCCGTCGGGCGCGGCCCAGTTCCCCTTTTTGACGGGCCGCGTAAAAAGTAACTCTGAGCAAGTTAGAGAATTAAATAACTTTCGTAAATATTTAACGGAAGAGTTGAGTTCGTTGAAAGTGAATTCGGTTGAGAATTTACTTCCTTTAAATCACATAACGACGATGATTAAAATAAATCAGTGAAGTTGGTGGAGGATAAAAGTATTTCGATTGTCCGTCGGGCGCGGCCCAGTTCCCCTTTTTGACGGGCCGCGTAAAAAGTAACTCTGAGCAAGTTAGAGAATTAAATAACTTTCGTAAATATTTAACGGAAGAGTTGAGTTCGTTGAAAGTGAATTCGGTTGAGAATTTACTTCCTTTAAATAACATAACGACGATGATTAAAATAAATCAGTGAAGTTGGTGGAGGATAAAAGTATTTCGATTGTCCGTCGGGCGCGGCCCAGTTCCCCTTTTTGTCGGGCCGCGTCAAAAGTTAAATAGGACACGATCAAAAAATAGACTTGCCTTCCAAATTAATTATTGGGCAAATCTAAAGACAGCACGACATTTTTATTCGGTTTAAGAAAGTCGCAATTCTCTTCGAAGCAATTAAGTGGGGTGAAGAACTCCGACGGTCAAGTGCTAGATCTACGTATACGAAGTTAGAATTAATCACATAGGGTGCATTAATTTTCTTCTTAAATGCTATTATTGTCACACTTTTATTAATTCGATTCTCTTTCGAATAAAAAAGTTGGTCGGCTCGCTGCATGAGCGACCAAGTGGAACGGACCCATATTAACATTTACTTCGGCAAAACTAGTGCTTGGGTGCGCTATACAAACGAATCCCTGAGGTCTTAACAAAGACATCTAAAAAATATCCGTAACGAATAAGAACTTCAAACATTAGCGGGGAGCCATCAATACGATGCGGTCACTTCGAAGTCCTGCCTCGAATTGAGTTACTCGGCACGCGCTTCGGGTGACTTGAGAGGGATTGGCGTCGTACAGAAATTAGATTGATTCCGGAGGAGTTAATTTAACTCGGGTGGTTAGATTACGGACGAATCTCCGAACCCGGCTAAAACAAACCCGTTACTGGGAAGCCGGGGGCACCTTAATCCGAGAGGTGCGTTTGACATTTTGGCGCCCAACGAGTAGGAGGGGGGTTGTGAGTAAAAGTTTAGAAAAAAAATAAAAATGAGACAATAGAAGAACATTTGTTTTTTTGTTTTGCTCACAGCTCCAAAACGAACCTGTGTGGAGTTTTTCAGTTTTTTCTTCCCAGAAACTGTCTTAATTCCGCTCACTGATACAAATAAATGTCAGAACGGCCTTGAGTGACATAAGTACAGTCTCTTTAAGGAATAGAGTTTCCTAGAAAAGAACCTTATTAGCACGGGAGGATTAGAACTGTATTGTGTCATAGTAAACGGTGACCGTTGCCCCTCAGCACATTACTTTAAGCATGAGTAAGGAGGAGTTCCTTCACAGCTTGTACTTGTATGGGGTGCTGAAAGTAATGTTTGTGGTATACGCAGAGTATGCAGCAGAACTTGCAAAAGCCAGAGGGGCCGGTACATGGGCACGGATATTGGGTATAAATACAGAAGATGAACCAGTCGACGAGGAGCCTGCAAATGTTTTAGATTTCATGCCAAAACCAAAGCCGAGGAGGAGGCAGATAGTTAGGAGACCGACAGAAGAGAGGGCTTTTTATTTTGAAAGATAAAAAAGAAAGAAAAGTAGGCTTTTCTCCTCTCTTCTTTTTCCCTTTTTCCTTCTTAATTTCATTTTATAATATATACTAATTTCCCCCTTACAAGATTTTTGTTGCTGAATTCCTGTGAGGATTACAAGATTTTTTGTTCCCGGACACCTGTGTGGATTACAAATTTTCTTGTTTCCGGACACTTGTGTGGATTACAAAGATTTTTGTTCCCGGACACCTGTGTGGATTACAAATTTTCTTGTTTCCGGACACTTGTGTGGATTACAAATTTTTTTGTTCCCGGACACCTGTGTGGATTACAAGATTTTTGTTCCCGGACACCTGTGTGGATTACAAATTTTCTTGTTTCCGGACACTTGTGTGGATTACAAATTTTTTTGTTCCCGGACACCTGTGTGGATTACAAGTTTTCTTGTTTCCGGACACTTGTGTGGATTACAAATTTTTTTGTTCCCGGACACCTGTGTGGATTACAAGATTTTTGTTCCCGGACACCTGTGTGGATTACAAATTTTCTTGTTTCCGGACACTTGTGTGGATTACAAATTTGTTTTTTCCCGGACACCTGTGTGGATTACAAGATTTTTGTTCCCGGACACCTGTGTGGATTACAAATTTTCTTGTTTCCGGACACTTGTGTGGATTACAAATTTTTTTGTTCCCGGACACCTGTGTGGATTACAAGATTTTTGTTCCCGGACACCTGTGTGGATTACAATTTTTTTTGTTCCCGGACACCTGTGTGGATTACAAGATTTTTGTTCCCGGACGCATCAGAGGATTACAGATTTTTGTCCGCTGAACTCACAAAAGGATTTTTTTCTTCTTTCCGCCCTTTCCCTTTTTCCGCTTGTTGAGGACGACAATTGAAGCTCACCAGGAGTAGTAAACGTACATACTCTCCAGACAGTCAAAAATCGGCCACAACGATTCTTCTGAGGCTTGTGTGGTTCATGACCCTTAACTGTTGGCGACCCGCTGTGGCTTACAGGTTCCCAAGAATTGAAAGGCTGAGGGGCTTCGGGCTGATGATTAGTCGTCATTTCCTGTTCGCTACAATAACGTTTGAATTAGAATTTGCTGTTGAATGTACCCTTGTTAGGATTTCCTGTCAGTAGAAAAACCTGGTGGGAAAAAAGAAAGAAAAAAAAAAAAACGTGCATCCCGCCGTTGAGAGCATCAATAAGTGAGGCAAGAGTTCTCATATTGGTGTTCTGAGTAGAGGCGACGCAAAGGGCGCCGCTGAGTGACTAAGAGCTGTATCGTCCCTGTTCCGAGTGCGCACGGAAAGGCTTCGAAAGAAGACAGCTCGACCCTACAACTGAAAAAACTGCTATTCATTAAAGAGATGGCTAGCGGTGGAAGAGGACTGGACCTCGAACCTGGTAATCCTACGGAAGGAACCAGAAAGGAGGGGTCTAATCCAGACCCTCTGAGACGACATGAGGAACCAGCATGTGTAATATTGTATGGAGGAGGCTTGGAGAAGTGGCCTCAGAAATGGACTGAGTACATAGTGGGATCTAACCCGTCGATAGAGGCGGAATGCCTCTCAACGCGAATGGAAGAAGCCATCGAGAAAGATGGAAGATTTTTTGCCGAGCAGCCAGGAGAAGATGGACTAACAATAATAGTGTCAGCCCACCCTGAAAGGGGCTACACTCGAAGAGAAGCACCTGACTGGTGTGAATGGGGGGCAAAAATGGTGGAGGAATGTAATATGAGAAAAATAATAAGTACAAGTACAGATTTGGACTCAATAGTGAAAATGCTGACCAACGAATCTGGCATCCAGAGCGAGCTTGCAACTCCATTACCTGGAGAAGTGCAGGCAGTGCCTCGCTATTACGAGTGCATGCAGCACCTGGCGAGGATGAGAAGTATTTTGGAGAAAAAAACTGATCAGCCGGTATTCTCCAGTGAAGACGAAGAGGAAGTGCCTAAAGAGGAAGAAGGGTTGGGCACGAGCAAGGACACAGAGGAGGTATGGGAGACCAAGGACACCAGGCGCGAAGGCGCCTTTGCACCAAAGCTCAATCCCCTTATTAGAAAAGACCCCCTACCGTCTTTACCGGAAGAATCAACCAAGAAAGTGATTGTGGGCAACGGAGTGCTGATGTGCCAGTTTGTCTGAGATATTTGGTCACTGACAGGAGACGCCCTCATTGTTTTCACCAACGACAAATTCCGTGCCTGGAACCAGACCTTTGATTCACGGTTGAGGTTGATGGCCGGTGAAAAATATATTGAGGACCTACAAGATGCAAGACGGCAGATGGAACATGTCCCGGAGGATCTTACCTTCATCTTCACAAGTGGGGGAAGATCAAAATATCACATGATAATACATGCCGTCGTGCAGAAGTGGAGTGCGGACCTGGACCAGCAGGATTACCTGAAGATGATGACAAAAATTCTGGAGAGAGCGGTGGATGCTGCCATCGAGAGGGGGGCCAGAAGAATAGTTACGGAAGTAAATGGCGTTAGATCTGGACGGATGTCATGGAAAATTGCGGAAACAGCAATTGCAGGAGCTTATAAGCTGCAGATATCCACCCCGATCACAGCAGTGGAAGGGCTGGAGTTGGTGTTGGCAATATCAGCCTCTCAAAGAAGAGAAAGGGAATTGGTAGCCCTGGAAGCCACATATGACCAAGCGCTACAGGTGGCTCGTAAAGAGCAGAAGATGGAACAGCAAACAAAACGTAAGGTGACAGTCTTGCCTCATCCATCAGCCAAAACAATTCGAACAGAAGAAGAAAAAGGGGCAGCCTCAAGTGCTACCCCAGAATTGCAAAAGAGGACCGTACGGTCCAGGACACCATCCCCAACTACAGGGGATGAGGACGAAACCGTGACCCACAAAATCAACCCAGAGATAACTAAACCGGGGGGGCCGGATCCGGCACCAACTGAGGTACCGGCTCCCGAGAAACCACCTCAGGAAAGAGGGAGAAGAATTGAAAGAGAGAGGAGAGTGGTTTTAAGATCAAACCGAGAAGTGGCTGGTACCTCTTACCGAGCACGCCTGACGTCTACTCCCAAAAATAGACCCTCCACGGTTCAGGGCCCACGTCAACAAATAGAATCAAGGAACACCGGAGTTGGGGCCACTGAACATGCTCATACATCCCACGAGGAAGAGGGTAATAATGATGGAGAGGGAGAAGACAGGGAGGCGGCCACCTCGAGTGATGACGTGGTCTCCGAAGAGGAAAATCAGGCTTCGGTGATGTCGGCAGTAGGCCCTCCTGATCCTAATGACCCCCCACCGAGAGTTGTGCTAGGAGCAACCCGGAAAGGATTCAAGAAGCAACAGCCGGTGTTAAGCATCTTCCAGGCTTCGGAAAGGCTGGCAAGGGAGGTTCAATTAGGATGGGTGGAAACCAAGGATGGAAGGAAAACCTATATCCCAGAAGTTAGGCAGAAAGAATACCCCTTCCCACCAGCCTGGTGGGAAAAAATAGAAGGAAATATAGACGTCCCGGTGAAGCTAACTTACAGGGAGGCAATGAATGTGTTAAACACACCAGCCTACCACACCCTAGTAAGTTACACAGATTTGACAAAAATTTTTAGGGAAGGCTTTGTGACCGTAATGTATGACGTATTGTTGCGGAGGATGAAGCAGGGTGTGTATGATGCCGCTCAAACAGAACTAAGAGCGTGTGAAGATTTGGACACACACGCTGTTAATCCCGCAATGTCCACACAAACCAACATAATTGGAAACTTCACCCAACAAGCTCAGCCGAGCACCACACAACTGGGAGCGACTTATCTGGAAAATACAGGGATGCCCGGAAATGACCTGGAAAGAGAGACACGAGCCTTTAAAACTCTAAAAGGAATGGTACGCGTAAAGTACCAAAAAGAAAGCGTCAAAGAATATTTATTGGCAACTTGGCCAGTAATCAAAGACGGTCCGGGCGGAGAGTTGTCAAAGAAGTTGTGGCTGCAATATATTACAGCCGAGCCCATTGGAAGGGATGAGACAGCCCAGGAAGCCTACCAGAGGTGGGTGGATGATGAAGAAGATGACGAAGATGCACATATAACCAGAGCTAAAGAAGCATTAAAACAGGGTCTCACCTTGCTGAATGTGTGGCATAAGTTGAAACAAGTGATAAGCCCAAACAGATACGTGCGAGTATTGAGAGCAGTTACCGAGGACAAGGACACCACTTTTGTGAAGCTGGGTGCGGAGGCAACTCTGGCACGAATCGAAGAATCCATAAAGAAATGGGACAGAGTAACAAAACACTACATGGAGAGACAAAAGCCGAATCCATCGGGCAGCACTCGCACTCGCACAGAAGATACACAAGCAAGTCGGAAACCACCACCACAGCCAACTTATGGGAAGGGGCAAAAATTTAATGATAATCAGAGACAAAACACCCGAGAGAATCCCAAACCCCCTTATGGTAAAGTGAATTCAACTGGTTATGTGGCAAAAGATGTGTATGACAAAATGTCACCAGAAGAAAGAAAGGCCCTGGCAGAGGCTCGCAAGGCTGCGGCCCCTGCTGGGCCCAGAAAATAAGTGAAAAAGAGGCGCGGGTCACCCTGTCAGGCGTGTACAGAGAGGGAGACAATCTCTACACTGATATTGATGGAGCTCCATATTTAGTAGATACCGGAGCTGAGGTGTCGATGACCCGCAAAGCCTTGAAAGTGATAGGACACCTAACTGTTATGATGGCAGATGGATCAGTGACCAGCATGCCAATTGGAGTCTGGAAAAGAATCGTTTGGGTGAAAGGGCCCCACAATTTACTGACATTAAGAGACGCCGAAGATCTGAAAAAAACAGCACATCAGCGTCAGCCAGTAAAAGCAAGGTTGGAAAATATTAAAGCAAAAACAGTCCGAGTGGGTCCAACTAAAACCATGCCACTGAATGAGTGGTACAAACCTGTGGATGTGGACTCCGTCCGGATCCAATTGGTCCAAAACAGCGACCTGTCTCCAGATGGGAAGCAGAAACTGACCGCCATATTGGAAAGGGCAGCTGTGGCGTATTTCAAGAACGACTGTGGTGACCTTGGATCAAAATACATCCACACAATTGAAGGAGGAGTGCATCCACCGGTGAGACAATATCCCTTGAATCCCGAAGCAGTGGCTGAAATGGAAACAATCGTGAAGGAACTTCTACAGCTTGGCATCATTCGGGAAGAATCAAATCCAGTGACCAACAGCCCGATTCAGGCAGTGAAAAAACCAGAGGCGTCCGGGGGAGGATGGAGGCCAGTTATCAACTTTAAAGCTCTTAACCGCCGGACGGTGGCTAATCGAGCGAGCCTCATAAATCCCCAGGCATCCCTAAAGACGCTAAGAGTGAAGAAATACAAATCATGCATTGATTTAGCAAACGGGTTCTTTTCACTACGACTGGCCAAAACATCACAAGGAAAAACAGCATTCACGCATAAAGGGAAATCACACGTGTGGCAAAGATTGCCACAAGGATACAAAAACTCCCCAAATGTGTTTCAATCAGCGGTTTTACAAGTTTT
Source organism: Syngnathus scovelli (assembly GCF_024217435.2). NCBI lineage: Eukaryota > Metazoa > Chordata > Actinopteri > Syngnathiformes > Syngnathidae > Syngnathus > Syngnathus scovelli. The sequence goes on along the minus strand of NW_026061604.1, from coordinate 41,667 downwards.
GAGTGGTTTGGATGTTACGGTGTACATCGATGATGTGTTTGTTTCAAATGACGAAGAGGAAGAACATTTGGACTTGCTGCAGAAAGTGGTGGAACGAGTCTCCGCTGCCGGCCTCAAGCTGAATCTCAAGAAATGCCAACTAGCTCGATTCCAAGTGGATTACTTGGGATTCCAAGTGACTGAGAACCTAGGAATCTCAGAAGGATTTCGACAGAAAATTGAACAGATTTCGCCCCCGAGATCAGAAACAGAGTTGCAGCGAATACTTGGACTGTGCAATTATGTGCGGGATCATGTTCCTCACTATCAGAAACATGCAAGGCCACTGTACGGCCGCTTGAAGAAAACACCGGAGGGCCAAAAACCAACAAAGTGGCAGTGGTCAGACAAAGACAATGAGAACTTGAATAATTTGAAACAGGCCGTCCGAGAAGCCGTGCGGCTTGAGCCACGAAGTTTGACAGTAAGACTGGTCGCAAAGGTGCAGTGCGAAGAAAATGATGCAATGGTGTCGGTCAGCAACGAAGGTGCCGGTTTGGTGGCCTTGTGGACCTACACCCTGTCCAGCGTCGAGAAAAAATTCCCCCAGGAGGAGAAAGAACTTGCAGTGTTGGCAAGGTACTGGAGTAATTTAAAAGACCTGGCCCAGGGACAAGGTATCAAAGTCCAGACCGGAAGTAACGTGCATCGTTTTCTAAGAAAGACTACAATCGAGAGCACTAAAGCGACCAACATCCGATGGGGCAGATGGGAAGACATCCTACTAGACCCCGACTTGGAAATTGGACCAAATACAACCTCCACAAAGAAGCCGATACCCAAAAAGAGCATGGATGAAGAGAAGCCCTATGAATGGACTCTTTACACCGATGGGTCAAAAAAGGGAGGAGAGCAGAATGCCCACTGGGGGTTTATTCTGAAGCAGAATGGAGTGGAGCGTTGCCGCCGCAAAGGAAAGACACCCGGCAGCGCGCAAGCAGGAGAGGCCACGGCAGTGCTGGAAGGACTGTTAGAAGCAGAAAAAAATCACGCTGGACGCGTAAGACTTATAACTGACAGTCATTATTGCGCGCAAGCTCTCAAATTCGATCTAGCCATTTGGGAAGAGAATGGCTTTGAGGGCGCGAAAGGAAAACTAGTGGCCCACTATGAAGTGTGGAAAAAAATAGCCGAGTTACGGCTAAATTTGAGTCTGGATGTGGTTCACCAGAAATCTCATGTAAAAGAAGGAGCTCATTGGAGAGGGAATAACGAAGTTGATCGATACGTCCAGGAAAGAAGAATAATAGTTGTAGGAGCAGAAAAATGGGACAAGACCCCTCGCGGAAAAGTGGTCCCAGACAAGAGCGTGAGGCAAGTCGTGTCGGCAGTGCATGAAGCACTAGGCCACGCGGGTCCACTGCCTACGCGGAAAGAGTTAGAGAAGCTGGAACTCTGGGTCCCTGACCGAATGATTCGTGCGGTTCTGCGGGATTGTAATCCGTGCAACAAATACAACGCAGGGCGAAGAGGACGACGCACGGACGGATTGACGATCAGGAGTACTGTGCCGTGGGGCTCGGTTTGTATGGACGTAGCTGGCCCCATGGGAATAAGTGGCGCAAAGGGTGAAAAATACCTGGTTGTGCTGGTAGACTCGATGTCAGGACACGTCGGGCTGAAAGCAGTGAGAAAAGCCAATGCAAACAGTGTGATCAAGACACTAGAAGATGGGTGCATGTGGCTAGGAATCCCAAAAGAGTTGAGAACAGACAATGGAACTCATTTCAAAAACGCCCAGGTAGACGAGTGGTGTCGTAGGTGGGGAGTAGTCAGAGTCTATTCGCCCCCTTATACGCCACAAGCAAACGGGGTGGCTGAAAGAAGTATTGGCCTAGTCAAAACCTGGTTGGGGAAAAATGCAAACGGGAAAGAGTGGAGTACTAAACTACTTGATTTGGTTGCAGACCTGAACGGGAGGAGTAGGAGCAGCCGGCCCTCCCCGTCCGAAGAACTCAATCAACGACTCTTTGTGTCCCAGGAAGTGGGCAGAACCCAAGACAGCCCGTCCCAGGATAAAGAGAAGTGTCGGTTCAGCGTTGGACAGAAGGTGTGGATCAAGTCAAGGGACCTGAACAGCAACACGGCAGTGAAGGCCAAGTACGACTGCTCGGACATCGTTAGTGAAGTCTTGGACAGGAACACAGTACGACTAAAGAAGAAAGGTATCCAAGGAGTTGAACAGCTGAAGCCGTTATCGGCTGACCCGATTCAAGCCAAGAAGTAATTTAAATAACATATGGCAACGGACTACAGAATAATCCCGGCCTTCGTGCGCATGGCCGCACACAAAGGTGCGGTCATCGTAAGAAGAACGCCAAATGGGATCCAAACCGGAAGGGCCCTAAATCTGGTGAGATTGGCCAAGCGGGGTAGCACACCCGGTGGACCAGAACATTTTCACTGGACATGGGTCGACGAAGCTTGTGTCATTTGTTTGACACCCAACCTGTTGCCTACTATGTGGTCGGGAGTAGGCTTCATGATGCCACCGGTACTGACCACCGATGTAAGAGAACTGGAATTTGCCCAGAGGAATGAGGACAAGCTTCCAGTCAAAGTGTTAGATGCCATGGTATGCCACCAGTGTCGAATTACCATTTTGACACGAATGGTGTTCTTTTCACAGTGGGAGATCGGACCAACTACGGATGTACGGGCTCGACAAATTAGCTCGTGCACGTGTGTTTGGGACGGCGATGAGCTGGAATATTGCCCCATGTGTTTAGAACACATGGCAAGAGGAAAATTATTGAAAGTCGGAGAAGCAGAGGGATGGCAAATCACCAGGGCAATGACTCCCCTGGCGACCCTCTATCCAGTGTTGGGAGGAGCATCTTGGCCGGCATATGATAATAATCAGGCCATGAGGAACCTTTATGTGGCCTTGGGCCATTGTTGGCCTTGGCCAAGGCCAGACGGCCGGCCTGCCCCCGACAGTTATACAGAAAAGGCCAACGAAATGGCTTTGTTTGCTCGTGAGTCGGTTCTTTCCGCGGGAGGAACCGCAGTCCTTGGGGACCTACTTGAGGGACCGTGGAGGCCCATGACTTGGGCTCGGGCTATAGCCCAATTAGTGGCGTGCAAAGACGCACCATTGCTCAGAGTGGCGGCAGCTCCTGCGGAGACAAGCCCGACTGTGAGCAACATGTACTGCTATCGAAGTATTTTGGACAAGTGTAACAAAGACTTCCAGTATGTGACAAAAAAAGGAATATACTGTTTTGCCCCTGGGAATAAAGTTGGATCAGTCCTTATAGTGAATGAGGGTGAAGCAGCACTGGTAGGGATTACAGTGAAAATGGCCATCATTCCTTACGAAGGAATATATTCACTGGGAATCAAATTGGAGGCCAAAAGGCTTAGCCAAGTTGTAGCCATAAGAAACGCCGGGTCCCAGATACGGAATGTTCTTAGTGAACAAATACAAACAAGAAAGGAGCACGGCACAGTAGCGGCGATAGAACCTCAAGGAAAGGCCAAGGAGACAGATGACCTTGACCGGTCGGAAGCAAGAGAATGGGATAAAGGTCCCAGCCAGGAGTGGACACAGGGATGTCCAGCTGGAGGAAGCATGTTCCAGTCGTTGGTGACGGAGGAAAATCCAACCACTTCTCTCCCGCTAGAAGTAGGAGTCCAAGTGGAAAATCCAACCATTTCTCTCCCACCAGAAGTAGGAGTCCAAGTGGAAAATCCAACCACTTCTCTCCCGCCAGAAGTAGGAGTCCAAGTGGAAAATCCAACTATTTCTCTCCCACCAGAAGTAGGAGTCCAAGTGGAAATTCAAACAACTTCTCTCCCGCCAGAGACAGGAGTCCAGAAGGAAAACCTGTTTCCAAAGGCGGAAGGTGGTGGCGTAAGTGACCGACCCGGGAAGATTCTACTGGACTGGACCCCTTTTGATTGGACGAAGTTGTATCCGGCAAATTGCTCTACTCCTGGCTGCGACGGGAGCGGTAGCACCCGACCAGGGGCAACTTACCACCGCTCATTTAGAGCTTGTCCGGTATATGTGGGGAGCCTCGAGGTGTGTCCCACGCCGGGATGTGATGGAAAAGGAAACACCAGATGGGGTCCGGAGCGTCACCGCACCCTTAAGACATGTCCAGTGCTGGCAGAAATGAAGCGCAAAGCCTCCGAAACCAGAAAACAAGCCGGTGGCCAAGAGAGCAACATGGCAGAAGATGCGGTAGACACCAGGCCGGGGGAACCAGGGCCGTCCACCTCTGATAGGCCGCTAGGAACGTTGGCTCAAGCGGCCTCCTACTATACACTGCGGTCTAAAGAGACAGACCCTCAAAAGAAAAAAAGGGGTCGAGCCGCAGTGGAGGGGTTGGTTAAGCTGTGGAGGCGGCCAGATTCCCAGGGGGGAGACAACTGAGGAAAAAAAACGAGAAGAATGTGTACATACGTGTATATGTAAATGGATAGGCATGTAATTGTGTATGTATACATGTGTATATAAAAGTATGATAACAATGTATCATTAATGGACTGTACATAACCAATAACAGAAAAAAAAAACCTGACGGGGACAGCAGAAGGAGTGACCACCTTGGCCAAGGAGGTGGACGTTTTCCTTGGCACAAGGGAGGAGCCAGGGAAGGAGGAGGGGCTGGAAGATCCCCTATAAAGCCAGGAGAGAAGAACCAGATCTTCATTCAGCCCTGAGAAGTGACCAACCATGAACTTCCCGCGCGGAGTCAAGAGAAAGAGAACAATGAGCCTGGAGAGTGGGGAGTCACCAATGGCCCCCCCAGGCTACACGGATGATCCCGCTGGTTGCAACCCGGTGGAACCAGCGGGTAGGCTGAGCCCCGGGACCGGGGCTTCCACAGACAACGATGGGAAAAACGGGAGGAATCCGTTTTTTGCGCAAGAGGAGCAAGAGATTTATGCAAACCGGGAATGGATAGCTCTGGAGCCAATCTACGCGAATGCAGTTCCCGTGAGCAGGAATCCAGAGCCAAATTTTGAAAGGCGAAGAACAACTTTATGTGCGGACGGCGGGTATGAGATTCCCAGCACTTCGCCTTTTTGCGACGAACCACCGAATTTACCCGACAACCCTCCAATGGATTGGAACACAATTGAATGGAGACCATCTATTTTTCCTCAGCCGGCGATATCATGGAAGAAGACCCTGATGACGGATTGGCTGACAGCTATAATACTTTCAGTCATTTTGACAGGCATCCTACTCAGCTTCACACTTTGGAAGAGCGCGGCCCGCTATGATCCGATGGAGATGATCAATATCGAGTACGATGGAACGAAGCTCTTCAATCAAACCTGTTGGGCAGTGGACTTTGGAAGCGTCACCGTGAAATGGAATACATCCATAGCACCAGACATCGCTACCAGACAATATTGGACATCGGTGCTGCGACGACGAGAGAAGATGATCGCCTTGCCACTGGAACAAGGAGCAATTCCGCGCGCAGGAGATGAGGAGGAAAGACGGTATAAGACAAAAAGGGAAATAGTGAGTGAAGTAACTCACTTTCCCGATCATTTGGGTCGCGTGAATTGGACAGGGCAAATAATAAGTAACATCAGTGCTTGTGATATGAGGTACTTCAAAGCGCCAGAAAACTTTGCTAATCTAACGATAAGCTTGATTTGCAAGAACAAACGTGAAGAGAAAATTGTTAAAAGAAATTGGATTTTGAAAGTGGGCGAGGAGCATGCGGAATGGTATAGCAATGCCTCGTGTGTCCCGTTGCCCGAATCAAAAGGAGGGTATTGGGAAAAGAGTGGGAAAAGGCCGGATGAATTTTCATTCCCGGCCCCAATGAAAAACTCCACGTGCCGTGGCACTTATCCCGGATGGGAGCCGTGCTGGAGTTGTTTAGATTTGGTTTGTGAAAAAACTCAGTATTATTCAAGTAAGCGTCGCCTTAACCGGGTGCCGAGAAGCCTGTCCGACAGCCAGAAGCCAGTATTTTGGGACTGTCAGAGAGTTTTTAGTAGGTTAAATGCGTGTTACTTTAACGTGGGACAATTTTGTGAGAATAACTATCATGTGATAATGTGGGCCTATGAATTCCAAAAGATGAAGTCCCCTGTCGCAGTGTCAACAAAGGGAGGGAGGAAGTTCAACCCAAATAAGGAACCAGTGGATTTTGAATTTTGGCTAAATAGTTCATTTCCATGGTTATGGCAGGTACAGAGACAAATTGCTGTGCCCAGCAGTGACCAGGGCAGACACCGGTTGTACCCATCGGCAAGGCACTTATGGGTTCAACGGTTACCCACTCCTGCCGATTTGTTGACGGTAACTCCGGGAGAATTTGATAAAATTGACCAATGTGTAGTGGGCAAAATTTATGCTGGATTGCATGGGAAGGATTGGACAGTTGGGAAGTCACCAAGATGTGACCTGGATGAGATCAAGCGATCCGTCTTGGGCACCAGGTGGGTTCACAACTGTGCCAGTCTCTTAGTAAACAAAACAGTGAAAGGAATTTTACAGGCATGGTCTGAGATAAACGTTCGGGACCCCGCCAAGACATGGTGGGGATTTAACGGGTATGAGATGAAGCAATGGGTTATACCCTGTTTAAACGTAACAACAAATTACTGGGTTCAATACCAATTTATGTCAACAGTATATTCAAAAGAGACTGATATCAAGCCCACAGGAATATATTCCCCATATATCTATGTGAATCCTCGGCCCTGGGCGATGACTTGTAACACTGAGAAAACAAAATGTTTGATTACCTTAGCTCGTGAACAATGTGTTACACTGCCTAATTGGAAAGAATATTGTTTAGATAAATATCAAGATGAGAGATACAGGAGTGTGGAAGGGGCTTTGTGGGAGTACGTCTCGCCACAAAACAGGTGGAGGCGTCAGCCCGCTAGAGACCGGGTGCCTTGTAGTACCTGGGTACAAAATGAAGGATTGCTAAATTTAGGCAAGCCAGTGTCTATCCCCTATCGGCTGCCTGCGCTGATGCAGATTGCTGAGGGGCGTGCGTTCCGAAAGAGTCTGTGTGAGGGGCGGCAGTTTATAGGTTTTGATTGGGTTGGCCCCAATAGAATTTTCAATAATGGAACATGTTTCTCCCCGTCAGAGCATTGGATAAAATGTGGTCATGGAGAAAACATTCATGATTGCACTTGGTATGAGAAGATAGGGGCGGCGCTGCAGTCAGCGACAAGTGCCGCGGTTGAGGCCTTTGGGGACGTGATCACTGGTGCGTTGGAAATGGTACTGGGGCCAATCTGGGCGTGGGTGCTAGTAGGGTTTGCATTGATAGGGATAGCAACGACTCTGTGCATTGCCATAAAAGGAAGCATTAAGAAGATTTTATTCGACCCCCGCGAAAGAGGGGCGTCTCTAGTTAGGCAAATGACGGCCCGCAAGAGGGGTGGTCGGAACGTCTTATTAAAAGGAGAAGTCGGGCAGCCGTCGGGCATTCGAGCCTGACAGCTCAGAGACTGGGACTACAAGAGAGAGAAAAGAAAAAAAAAAAAAAGGAACTAAAACTAATAATGGCAACAAACAGCTCAAGCGGGTTTTTAGATCCAAGAGGGAGGCCAGGAGCGATGAGAGTGAGTAACGAAGTTCAATATTGGGTTTTATTCAGTATCTGGACAGCCTATTGCTGTTCTGGGTCTTGGGATTTGCAACAACTCACTCGCCCTGTGATTTTGGTCATATCAATATTCAAGGTTTTGATTTTGAGATTTTTATACACAAGACACACGATGGGTTTGGGTCTTTTTGTAGTCTACATGCATGGCCGAATGTATGTTGACCCTAATACACCCAGAGGTATCGCCGAAATTGTATTGCTTATTTTGTGGAGTGTTTTGGAAGTGGTGTCAATTTTTGTTTATTATGTTGTTTTCGGGGTTGTCATATTGGAAGCGATATTGGTGATAGGAATGGCCATGTATGTTATAAAGATGGTAGCCGGACTTGACCAGCATGCCCGCACCTCTGTCGCGTGGAGATGGCGTACGGCCAAACTCGTACTCTGGTGCGTGATATGGGGGTCATTGTCTGTGTTACTTTGGATCGAAGTGGTGGACCAATTGACAATGATAACCTGTTTTTTTACATGCTCTGTTTTTTTTCCCCTCCCGCCCCGAGAGGCGGGAGGACGGCCGCAGAGAAGCCCCCCTATTGTATACCAAGGGGCTGGCAGAGGGGTGATTGTTTGATGAAAAATGTTAAAATTTGTGCTTCCATGTTTTACAGACTGTACACTGGTTTGGGGATGCACCTAAATGCATCCTGTGCGGAATGAGCCATATGAAATTGGCCTGGGTGATCGGGAGATCTTATGTGGGAAGCTGTTGTTATCAGGCCGGCTTTAGTTTGACTTGGCTGGTCCCTGACGGTCTGTATGTAAAAGAGGGAGAGCAGTCCAGCTTGGACCATCTCGGATGGGAAGGATGTGCGGAGTTGATGATCACCGCGACTCTGCTCGAGACAACTCGAGGGCCCCTAACAGCATGTACGGTTCTCACGCAAGGAGCAGGAAGAACCCACGGCACCATCTGGCCTTTGATTCACATGACCTGGCGTCAACGGAACGGCACTCGATGCGTCACTTCGCATTGGCAATGTGGGCGCTGTCTGGCGGTGAGCGCTCCTCATCGCTTTCTCCCGGCTGACTTTTACACCCACCCGAACGCGGAGTATGGAGCACACCGACCTATGGTGATACCCAGCGAGGCCCCTGTGGGGCTTGTCCGGCCTGCGCGTCGGGGAGGAGGACGGTGTGTTGGACATTGGACCCCGGATGGGTCTTACGTCCGGTGCAGAGAGCCAGGCGAGGGTTGCATGAGGCGTCGGGATTCAGACGACAGCCGTATGTATGGAGGGCCTGGCTACGATGATGATCCTCCCCTCGACTCGCCCATCAGCCCCGTACGGCTGATAAGCCCGCTGGATGTGGATGCAGCTCCTTCTGAGTCTGAGGACGACGATGAGGCTCAAGACGGAGAACGCGAGAGCGACCTCGGCGCTGAGGATGAGGAAGCAGATGTCGAGAGTGTGGCCACAGGGGATTCAACGCCACCGGTGCTGAGAGCCCTCGCGGTGGAGGACCACGCTGACGTCGACAACGCTTCTGGTCGGTTGTCGCGCCTGATCAACGCCCTCGCAGAGATCGCCAGACAAGGTGATATGGCAGCGGCCTGCCCTACTTCAACAACCGCTGAGGTTGTGAATATCTCAGACGGAGACGACGACATGACTGCTTAGCTCGTAACGGGGGGGGGGAGTGAGCAGAGAAAATTTATACCTGTTTTTCAATCCAAGGAGGTGGTGTCATGTAACATGGGGGTAGAGATGGTGCCAATGGTAGAATATGGATTGGTCACAGGAATAAATTGGCAGAGCTGAAATTCCAAATTTGTCCAAAAGATGGCGCCAGACCAAAACGTGAGACCAAAAGAGGGGCCAGAATAAGCTAAACCAGTTAAAATCGAAAAGAGGAACACGGTGTCAGAGTGTAAGTCACGCATGGAGGCACAAATGAAATTTTTATTATGTGATTTTTATTTTTTGATTTTTTTGCTTGGCTAAAAATGTATTCTGTAACCGCTTTAAGCAATATTATTTGTCATTTCGATCAAAAGACCCGTCACTATGAGAATAGTGGCGTGACATAAATTGTTTGGAGAAGCACAAATGAGATTTTTATTATGTGATTTTTATTTTTTGATTTCTTTGCTTGGCTAAAAATGTATTCTGTAACCGCTTTAAGCAATATTATTTGTCAATTCGATCAATTCATGTAACAGAAAGTAGGTCAAGGGTGAAAAGGGGAAGTGAAAGGTTTTACCACTAGCTGTGCATTTGGTGGAAAGTACTGCGTGGTCAGGGCGGAAACAGCTGCTGAAGGCCACAGATAACAAAGCGTGGGGAGGCTGGCCAGTTCCCTCTATGGGCGTGGGAAAACTGGCCAGTTCCCTCTATAGGCGTGAGAAAGCTGGCCAGTCCCTTCTATAGGCGTGGGAAAACTGGGCAGTCTTACCCTATAGGGAAAGTACAGGAGAAAAGAAAGGGGAGGGGGGGGACGGAGAGGTCTATAAAAGGTCCTGCAGGAGTAGCTTCAGGGCTTTTTTCCCCCAAAAGAGCGCTTATACGTGAAGAGGCCCGGAGGAGTTTCAAGATTTTTTCCAAAGTCCCGAAGATCTTTGTGTGAGACGCAGGATCGCTGGACTGAAATTAACTTGGATTTACTCCCAAAAATTGGACTGGACAACTTTATAGGAGGAATAGGTGAGAGGGATTTGTATTTTTTATGTATTTTAGCGAGAGGGGGGAATAGTCATCGGGCCGCCGGATTCCTCGTGGCCAGCCTGTTTCTTTAATTTGGATTTTAGAAGCAAGATCGAACTGATCACTCGACTTTGCTTTCACCAAAAATAGCACGCAGCTGGTAATTACCTCTTCCCTTTTTTATGAACTGTGTTTTGCAATCGAATTGTTCTGGGATTGAATGATTTTATTAACACGGGTATCAGTGAGTGAAATTGTTCAGTTTCTGGGGTAATTGAGATTTGTAATTCTATTCCATGTTTCTTCAATAAATGTGTTTTGTATATCACTTACTTCGTTGTGCGCGGATTTGTGCTAAATATGCAACCGATGGTTTGGGGCCGATTTAAATAAAATAAATTAACGGAAGTGTTTAAATCGGATTATTATTTTGTGTAGAACGGAAAGTTATTTAACTATTTGAAAGGCTCAGGCCCGCTTCCCCTTTTTGACGGGCCGCGTAAAAAGTAACTCTGAGCAAGTTAGAGAATTAAATAACTTTCGTAAATATTTAACGGAAGAGTTGAGTTCGTTGAAAGTGAATTCGGTTGAGAATTTACTTCCTTTAAATAACATAACGACGATGATTAAAATAAATCAGTGAAGTTGGTGGAGGATAAAAGTATTTCGATTGTCCGTCGGGCGCGGCCCAGTTCCCCTTTTTGACGGGCCGCGTAAAAAGTAACTCTGAGCAAGTTAGAGAATTAAATAACTTTCGTAAATATTTAACGGAAGAGTTGAGTTCGTTGAAAGTGAATTCGGTTGAGAATTTACTTCCTTTAAATAACATAACGACGATGATTAAAATAAATCAGTGAAGTTGGTGGAGGATAAAAGTATTTCGATTGTCCGTCGGGCGCGGCCCAGTTCCCCTTTTTGACGGGCCGCGTAAAAAGTAACTCTGAGCAAGTTAGAGAATTAAATAACTTTCGTAAATATTTAACGGAAGAGTTGAGTTCGTTGAAAGTGAATTCGGTTGAGAATTTACTTCCTTTAAATAACATAACGACGATGATTAAAATAAATCACTGAAGTTGGTGGAGGATAAAAGTATTTCGATTGTCCGTCGGGCGCGGCCCAGTTCCCCTTTTTGACGGGCCGCGTAAAAAGTAACTCTGAGCAAGTTAGAGAATTAAATAACTTTCGTAAATATTTAACGGAAGAGTTGAGTTCGTTGAAAGTGAATTCGGTTGAGAATTTACTTCCTTTAAATAACATAACGACGATGATTAAAATAAATCAGTGAAGTTGGTGGAGGATAAAAGTATTTCGATTGTCCGTCGGGCGCGGCCCAGTTCCCCTTTTTGTCGGGCCGCGTCAAAAGTTAAATAGGACACGATCAAAAAATAGACTTGCCTTCCAAATTAATTATTGGGCAAATCTAAAGACAGCACGACATTTTTATTCGGTTTAAGAAAGTCGCTATTCTCTTCGAAGCAATTAAGTGGGGTGAAGAACTCCGACGGTCAAGTGCTAGATCTACGTATACGAAGTTAGAATTAATCACATAGGGTGCATTAATTTTCTTCTTAAATGCTATTATTGTCACACTTTTATTAATTCGATTCTCTTTCGAATAAAAAAGTTGGTCGGCTCGCTGCATGAGCGACCAAGTGGAACGGACCCATATTAACATTTACTTCGGCAAAACTAGTGCTTGGGTGCGCTATACAAACGAATCCCTGAGGTCTTAACAAAGACATCTAAAAAATATCCGTAACAAATAAGAACTTCAAACATTAGCGGGGAGCCATCAATACGATGCGGTCACTTCGAAGTCCTGCCTCGAATTGAGTTACTCGGCACGCGCTTCGGGTGACTTGAGAGGGATTGGCGTCGTACAGAAATTAGATTGATTCCGGAGGAGTTAATTTAACTCGGGTGGTTAGATTACGGACGAATCTCCGAACCCGGCTAAAACAAACCCGTTACTGGGAAGCCGGGGGCACCTTAATCCGAGAGGTGCGTTTGACAGTGCGCACTCAGGAGCACACCCACACACTCGTACTCTCGACCACGCACACGCGCACACACACACGCTCACACACACACACCCATGGGAACACTCACACACACATGGGATCCCACACGTCTCTGCACGCGCAGACAATCTCAAACAGACGACATTGAGCAGACAGCGCTCACAAAAAATGACGCACAAACAGAGAAGACAGAGCAGGATTAGAATCTATTCCGCGTTTTGCTGCTTGCCAACTGCAGTTTGGTGTTATCAGTGCACATATGCGCTGAGTGCGAGAGGTGGTGTAATTTTTCACCGTGTCCGCCAGAGGGAGGTAATTCCCCGCCAAAGCTTCACTGGTCACCGCCACCGGACTGTCTCAGTAACTATAGGCCAGTTTCAAACCTCCCATTCATAGCAAAACTTCTTGAAAAAGTAGTAGCGCAGCAGCTTATTGAGTACATGATCGCTAATAATCGATATGACGCTTTTCAGTCTGGTTTTAGAGCTAATCATTCCACAGAGACAGCACTTGCTAAAGTGACTAATGATCTCCTCATAGCTATGGATTTAAATACGTTGTCTGTATTGTTACTACTCGATCTTAGTGCTGCCTTTGACACTGTAGACTTCGATATTTTATTAGGGCGTCTTAAAAGTTGTGTTGGTATCTCAGGGTCAGCACTCAGTTGGTTCAATTCCTATCTATCAGACAGGACGCACCGTGTGGTCCATGGCAATACGTCCTCTAAGCTCTATAATGTTACGTGTGGTGTCCCACAGGGATCGGTACTCGGACCGATCTTATTTAATATTTATATGATTCCGCTTGGGGACATAATACGTAAATATAATATTAGTTTTCAATGCTACGCGGACAACACCCAGTTATATAGTTATCGATGACAGATTCGCGGGACTGTTGTAATCTCGAGGCGTGCCTTGCGGAGATCAAGCAATGGATGTCTCTCAATTTCCTTCGTCTTAACCCAGATAAAACTGAGATGTTGATAATTGGTCCTACTCGTTATCAACACTTATTTAAGGAAACCACTATAACTATAGATAACCGTACTATCACTCAGAGTGATACTGTAACTAATCTCGGGGTAATATTTGACCAAACGCTCTCCTTTCAAAAACACATTAAGAATATAACCAGGATTGCGTTTTTTCACCTTCGTAATATCGCTAAGGTTCGTCCGATTCTCTCGACCAAGGATGCGGAAACTATTGTACATGCGTTCGTCACGTCGCGCCTGGACTACTATAGTGTATTATTCTCTGGTCTTCCTAAGTCCAGTATCAAAAGTCTACAGTTAGTGCAAAATGCCGCTGCGAGGCTGCTCTCACGGTCAAGAAAATTTGATCACATTACCCCAATATTAGCCAAATTACATTGAGATGTGACTTCAAGTGTTAAGGATCGGACAGTACAGCCAAGTGCGTGACGACGGACTTTATTGGAAGGGGATGATGGGAACAGCCGGCGCTGGAGCGGCGATCGGGCTGGATAGGACAAACGGTTCTGCGGGGGTTTCGAATAGTCAAGCGAGTCAAGTTTCTCCGGGACTGATGAGCGAAGCAGCATCAAGGGACAGACTGGCACTCGGTTCTGCGCTTGCGGCGCTGATATAGGGCTGTCCATGAACCCGTGGCAGGTGACGGTGATTCCACTGACAGGGGGGGCGTGGTCCCGTCGCAGGTGGCACCAGCACGTGACAGAACCCCCCCCACAAGGGACGGCTCCCGACGTCCCCAGGAACCGAAAACAACAAAACAACAAAAAAAAAAAGGAAGGCAATACCCCGGGCGGCCAGGTGGAGGGGTCAGCACACCGCTGAAACTTCCGACACCTCGCCAGACGCAGGCTTGACGGGCGCGGGGGCAGAAGACCCCGGTACCGGTGGGCAAGACCCCCCCGGACCCTCACCCCTGGTCCCCTCGTCCCTCCTCGGGCGCCCGCGCCGAGGACCCGGTTGGTCCGGATGACAGCGATGGAACTCCGTGATGAGCGAACGGTCGAGTATCCAGCGGCTCGGAACCCAGGAGCGGTGCGCGTCATAACCCTCCCAGTCCACGAGATATTGTAGGCCCCGACCACGCCGCCGCAATCGGAGCAGGGAGCGGACAGCGTAAGCCGGGCCCCCATCGACGAGCTGGGGCGGCGGAACGGGCGCCGGCGCCAACGCGCTCTCATGGATGGGCCGCACACGGGACACGTGGAACGTGGGATGAACCTTCATGGAGTCTGGAAGGAGCAGACGGACTGCGGCCGGGCCAATCACCTTCTGGATAGGGAACGGTCCAACAACACACGCTGCCCCACTCTGTACTCCGGAGCCGGCGTCCGGTGCTTGTTCGCCTGGCGGGCGTAGCCTGAAACAGAGCGGAGAAGAGTGACCCGGCCCCTCGCCCAGGCACGATGACAACGGCGGACACAAGCCTGGGCCGACGGGCACGCCGCATCACGCTCCTGGTGGGCGAACAAGGGTGGCTGGTACCCGAAGACGCAGTGGAAAGGCGAAAATCCCGTGGCCGAGCTGGGAAGGGAATTGTGAGCATACTCTACCCAGGGAAGCTGTTGAACCCACCCGCGCTGGTCCCCGGCGGCCATGCATCGGAGAGCCCTGGCCAGTTCCTGGTTCAGGCGCTCCGCTTGACCGTTGGACTGAGGGTGAAACCCCGAGGAGAGGCTGGCCGTGGCGCCGAGGAGTCGGCAGAACTCCATCCAGAAGGTGGACGCAAATTGAGGTCCTCGGTCTGACACGATGTCTTGTGGAAGACCGTGGTAACGAAACACCTCCCGCACCATGATGGACGCCGTATGCTTCGCAGATGGGAGCTTAGGCAGAGGGATGAAATGCGTCATCTTGCTAAAACGGTCTACCACCGTGAGGACCACCGTGTTTCCCTCTGAGGGGGGGAGGCCTGTGACAAGGTCAATTGACAGGTGAGACCAGGGACGCTGGGGAACCGGCAAGGGTTGAAGCAGCCCGGCCGGAGGATGAGTAGACGTCTTGTAGCGGTTACAGATTGAGCAGGCTCTGATTTAATCGCTGGTGTCCACTTGCCAGGTGGGCCACCAGAAACGCTGTGCCACCACGTACCTCGTGCGTGCAGCGCCGGGATGACAGGCCAGGCGTGAGTCGTGCGCCCATTGCAGCACGGCCGATCGCAGGCCTTCAGGGACGAACAGGCGACCCTCCGGGCAGTTGCTGGGGCCGGGTTGATCGCGTGATGCGGCTTCCACTTGGCGTTCGATCTCCCATGTGAGAGCCGCCACCCGAACCGAGCTCGGGAGGATAGTGGGAGACGGACCCTGTCCCTCCTCCCCACCAGGAAACAAACGCGACAGGGCGTCCGCCTTCGCGTTACGGGAACCCGGTCTGTAGGAAAGAGAGAACTCAAACCGGTCAAAGAACAGAGCCCACCGTGCTTGTCTCACGTTCAGTCTCTTGGCCGATCTCAGATACTCCAAGTTGCGGTGGTCGGTCCAGACAATGAACGGAGTGGTGGCACCCTCCAGCCAATGTCGCCACTCCTCCAAAGCCAACTTGACGGCGAGGAGCTCCCGATTACCGATGTCATAGTTCCTTTCTGAGGCTGACAAACGGCGAGAAAAGAAGGCGCACGGATGGAGACGATCATCTTGGCGGCTACGTTGAGACAACACCGCCCCGACACCCACGTCCGAGGCGTCCACTTCGACCACGAACTGTCTGTCGGGATCGGGAACTCTGAGGATGGGAGCGGATGTGAACCTCCTCTTAAGCTCCTGAAATGCCTGTTCCGCCCGTTCTGTCCATTTGTATGGAGAGGCGGGGCTGGTAAGGGCGGTGAGTGGCGCGGCCACCGTGCTGTATCCACGGATAAAACGTCGATAAAAGTTTGCGAAACCTAAGAATTGTTGCAGCCGCTTGCGTGTCTCGGGAACAGGCCATAACGTGACCGCCTCCACCTTCCCAGGGTCCATTTCGATGGATCCCTCACGCACCACGTAGCCGAGGAATTTGACAGAGGAGGCGTGGAACTCGCACTTCTCTGCCTTTACGTAGAGCGAATTCTCTAGGAGGCGTCGCAGCACCGCCCGAACATGCTTGATGTGCTCAGGAAGCGAGCGGGAGAAGATGAGGATGTCGTCCAAATAAACGAACACAAATTTGTCCAGCATGTCTCGTAACACGTCGTTTATCAGGGACTGGAAAACTGCTGGGGCGTTGGTGAGCCCAAACGGAACCACCAAGTACTCGTAGTGTCCGCTCGGGGTGTTGAAAGCTGTCTTCCACTCGTCTCCCTCCCGGATGCGGATCAGGTGGTAGGCGTTGCGAAGATCCAGCTTTGTGAAGATGGTGGCACCCTGAAGGCTCTCAAAGGCGGAAGAAAGAAGAGGCAGAGGGCATCGGTTCTTTACGGTGATCTCGTTTATTCCCCGGTAGTCGATACACGGGCGGAGCGTGCCCTCCTTCTTCTTCACGAAGAAAAACCCCGCTCCCGCAGGTGAAGAGGACGGCCGTATGATACCGGCTGCCAGGGAATCCCGGATGTATTCCTCCATAGCCCGGCGCTCAGGAGCGGACAGGGAGTAGACGCGTCCCTTGGGAGGGAAGGTGCCGGGCAACAGGTCGATGGCGCAATCGTAGGACCGGTGTGGAGGAAGAGAAGCGGCCCTGGCTTTACTAAAAACCTCCTCGAGTTCGTGATAAACTGCTGGGTCATTGGAGATGTCGGGACTGTACCTGGGCGGGGCTCTGCCGAGTGGGCTGGTGGCCGCCTTCAGGCACACTCGATGGCAGCGTTCGCTCCACTGCCGTACCACCCCCACCTCCCAGTCCAGCACCGGGTTGTGCTGCCGCAACCAAGGGTGCCCCAGGATGAGCTGCTGTCCTGGGAGGGAAAGAAGAAAAAACTGGATGGTCTCGTGGTGATTGCCGGAGAGCATTACCTTAACCGGTTCCGTCACGAAAGCCACCTCGCCAATCAGACGGCCATCAATGGTACGCGCGGGAATGGACGGGCTCAGCGGGAGGAAGCCGACACCCCACTGACGCGCCAGGCTAATGTCCATGATGTTCCCCTCCGCGCCGGAATCCACCAAGGCCGCCACGTTCTGGTCGCCCGCCGCAAGCTGGACACGTGCCTGTAGCGTGAGCGTGCTGGGACTGGGAGAGCCGGTGCTGGTCGAGCTCACGCGGATCCCCCCGACGCCGCGTGAGCTCCGGCCTTTTAACGGGCACCCCGCCACCCGATGGCCCCCCTCCCCACAGTAAAAACACAAGCCCAGCGAGAGGCATCGACGGTGCTCCTCCGAGGGAACCCGAGCCCCTCCCAGATCCATGGGCTCGGCGGGTGGTGTGGGTGACGGGTCCCCAGCAGACGGAGGAATGTGGCCACGCGGATTCCGCGGGGACCTCCTCTCCCGATCGCGCCGCCGCGTCCGGATCCGCCGGTCTACTCGGGCCGCCAAGTCCATCGCGCCCTTCAGGGTTCGCGGGCGATCGTAAGACACCAGTTCGTCTTTCATATACTCGGCGAGGCCGTTTAGGAATGTGCTAACGAGCGCTGGCGCGTTCCATCCGCTGCTGCCGGCCAACGTCTGGAACTTAAGGGCGTACTCCGCGACCGATCGGCTACCTTGACGCAGCGTCGCCAGTTCCTCTGCGGCGTCTTTGGCGGCGGATCCCAGGTCGAACAGGCAGAGCAATTCCTCTGCGAAGGCGTCGAAGGAATCGCATGCCGGGGCCATCCTTTCATACTCTGCCAAACCCCATAGCCGCGCCTCGCCCGTGAGGTGGGTTAGGACGAACCCGACCTTGGCTGATTCTGACGCAAACGTGACGGGCTGGAGGCTGAACATTATGCGACAGTTGGTCACAAACGCCCTCACGTACTTGGGATCGCCGTTGAACTTTTCGATGTTGCCGAGGCGGGGCTCCGGGACGTCCGCGAGCCTCCTGGCCTCGGCAGACGGGCGGTGCTGGGGTGCCGTGACAGCCGGGGACGCAGCCACCGACAGTCTCTGGAGGGCTTGGACCATCTCCTGCTACTGCAGCTGTTGTTGCTGACCAACCTCGATCAGGTTCCGGATGTCGGCGGACAGGCTGCTGATGGCGGTCTCGGCTCGCTCCAGTCGGCTCAATGCCGTCTCGTCGTTCGCTGACTGCATAGCGTTGGCCAGTCTGTACTGTTAAGGATCGGACAGTACAGCCAAGTGCGTGACGACGGACTTTATTGGAAGGGGCGGCAGGGGGGGGCGTGGTCCCGCCGCAGGTGGCACCAGCACGTGACATACAGAGGTGTTGTTATGTTGATTAAGCAAAGCATGAAGTTATCGGAAAGAATGTTAGAAGCGAGGCTTGGAAATCTACTGGCCAAAATAATGGAGAGTGTGGCAGAGACAAAGATAGGACATGCAGATGGTTGGTGGCACAGAAAGATATGGAAACGATCGCTCTGCATTCGCGGCCCCTAACAGGAGCAGCCGAAAGAAGTGGAAGATAAGAAAGAAAATGCGAACGAGAAATACATAAACAAATAACGAAATACATACGCAAAACAAATAACGAAATACATACATACATACATATATAGTACATACAAATGGACAGACAGACATCGAACGATTGCCAATTCGGTCACTCAGCCCTTCAGTCAGTCACTCAATGAATCACTCAATGAATCAATCAACCAACCAACCAATCAATCAATCATTCAACCAATCAATCAATCAATCAATCAATCAATCACACAGGTGTTAACTAATTTGTAATTGTATTGCAAGCAATTTAAACTCTAATGGAATATGATGATGTCCATATCTGTTTTATCAAATTCTCATCCTATTTTACCTTTGTATAGGGCACAGGTGTCAAACTCAAGGCCTGGGGGCCAGATGCAGCCCGCCACATGATTTTATGCGGCCCGCGAAGACAAATTGTGCTTTTTATTCATGTGTCATTACTTGAATTGCAAATTGTCTTCACTTTTAATAATATTTTATCTTTAAATATTAGACCAGTTTTTGTCTGATTTGAAAGCGAGTTACTTGTCAGTTTGTTTTGTAGCTTTTACTCTATATAATATGAGGTGCTCACACATTTATTTGGGTATGACAGTCATACCGGTCCTCTGAAAGAAGCTATGACTACACTGCGGCCCGTGAATAAATGAGTTTGACCCCTCTGGTACAAGGGATAGCCTTCTCATTGATTAATCACGTATCTTAAATCATGCTTTTCCTCCTTTGAAGCGACTATGTACTTCAAACCCAAACGGCACCATTTTATAGGGAAAAAACTTGTCGAATCTATTTGTTTCCGACGTAATACTTCCGCAATCATCTTAAATTTGTTCAGTTTATCAATCCCTTCCATTGTTTATCCTGCAAATGAATCACGTGAATAATGTGTTATATTTAACATTCATAATCCACCTGTTCCCAATTTGTTTGGAGTCTGTATGTTCTTGTTCTAATTTTTTACATTTAATACTCTCCCACCTATTTGATCCTATCTTGTGAAGGTCTACAGTTTATTATAAGCTATTTTGAAACTCTTCACACTTGTTACCAGGCTTTGGCTCCATCTCATGATGTTGTCTCCCATTCACTTCATTTCTGCCGAGCTGCTTCTTCTCCTCCGTCCAGCATGTTGAAGACTTAAAAAACATCAAATCTGAAAACACTTAAAATCTCACAATTCCCCCCTTTGTTTTTTTTTGTTTTTTTGTTTTTTTTTCTACCTCCCCCTTTTGACACATTCTAAAAAATGTGTCACAATGGTTATAAAGTAAAAATAACAATGTCCATGGTGACATACCCATCGCCAGCTGGACTTCGGTGTACCTCCAGATGCCATCCTAGCCTGGAATCACCAATTCTCAGTCCCTGAAACTCGACTGGCAGCATCTCACATGGCTGTATGAACAAAAGCCACCACCCACCTGTAGCTGTGCATGCAGCTCTCCGTACAATAAACATCCATAATACCAACAAATAAAATTCATAATGATAAAAATAATAATCCACACACGGGCGCATGTCAAACACATGAAATAGAAAATTGGAGCCTGCTGAGCCTGTCATGAAACCGATCACATTTACAAACTCCTTATGAAAAGTAAGGGGTTAGTTGTTAATGCATGTTCACAGACATGACACAAAATTCTCCAAGACTGTAGTTGACAACCTGCAAAGTAAAGCAAGTTTAACAAATAAAGCACAATCTGCTCCCTGGGTTGCTGTTAGAGGCTGCAATACAATTAGGTAAAACATCAAAACAAAGCAAGTCATCACAAATTCCGTCACATACATTTCGTCACACTGTCAGGCAAGTCCAGAGTTGTTGTCATACACTGTCTTGGCTCAGAGTCTTGACTGTCAATGCTGGTATAGTCACGTCTGGTCACAATCTTGAAATGGGCCTTCTCCATTGAAGTCTTTTGTTGTCAATGGTGCCCCAGAGTCATCCTAAACCCATATTTAGTCCAAAATGAGCCCTGATCAATCTTGCTTTTTCAAATCTGTAGTATCTCTATATTTTTCAGGTGAGAGGAATGTTATCCTCTGCTGTGATCACATCACCCCAACCTTGAATCATGTTAACCATTCACAATACACAAACCCCATCCCAAGTACAGACTTGACATTCATACAGCATTACAGACAAACTGTCATCCCACAACACACACATAAAACATACAATATTAAATTGTAAAAAGAACCCTCCCTACGCAAAATTTTCTCCTCAATTAAAATTTCCCTTTTTTATTTTAAATCAAAAATTAATATCTAATTGTCTGGTCTCCTGTCCTCCTCCTGTTGCGGCATGGTGTTGTTCAGTGCGGCATGGTGTTGTTCAGTGTGGGATGGTGTTGTTCAGTGCGGCATGGTGTTCAGTGCGGCATGGTGTTGTTCAGTGCGGCATGGTGTTGTTCAGTGCGGCATGGTGTTGTTCAGTGAGGTATCGTGTTGTTCAGTGCGGTATCGTGTTGTTCAGTGCAGTATCGTTGTGTTGGTCGTATTGTGTTGTTCATATTGTGTTGTGTTGTTCGTATTGTGTTGTGTTGTTCGTATTGTGTTGTTCGTATTGTGTTGTTCGTATTGTGTTGAGTTATTCGTATTGTGTTGTGTTGTTCGTATTGTGTTGCCTTTAACACTTAGCCTCTAACACTTAGCATCTAACACTTAGCCTCTAACACTTAGCCTCTAACACCTAGAAGGTAAATAAATAGGAAGGAAGGACTCACCGGTGACGTCTTCGCCCACGTCCAAGCGTTGTACTTTGTATTTTCATCCTTCTGACAGTGGAAAACACATAGCCGACAAACACCGTGGAACCTAAACGAATGAAAGAAAACTATCATTTGGCCACAACCAACATTCACAGATACAACACAATGTGACGTGCGGGGTTGAGGTTAAAGGTTGAGTGAAGGGCCCTCGTTTTAAACTACTTTTTGAAAAGGAGTGGGAACAAGTAAGACGTATTTAATTTATTTAATGGGAAGTAGTAAGACTTATTAAATTTATTTAATCTACTTTTCTTCCCAGGCAAAATTTGATGTGCTGCAATTCCAAATTTCCAAAGTGAATGAAGGAATGAAATCCTTTAAATTATGATTTTGTATAAATACTAGGCATAAACACAAAATCTACGGCACAAAATGGGCAGACTTTACTTGTTTGAAAAGGACTGGTTACAAGACATACTTTTTTAATTTATTTAATGGGAAGAAGACTTATTTAGTTTAATTGATCTATTTTTGTTCCCTGGCAAAATTCGATTTGCTGCAATTCCAAATTTCCAAAGTGAATGAAGGAAAGAAGTCGTTTAAATTATGATTTTGTATAAATACTAGGCATAGACACAAAATCTACGGCACAAAATGGGCAGACTTTACTTGTTTGAAGAGGACTGGTTACAAGACAAACTTTTCTGATTTATTTAATGGGAAGAAGACTTATTTAGTTTATTTCATCTATTTTTGTTCCCTGGCAAAATTGGATTTGCTGAAATTGTATTTTGCCAAATCTTGACTTGAGACCTGATAGGAAGTATTAAACGCTTAGTCAAATCAATACAAATTGGTAATAAGAGCGAGTAATGTTGGTTGAACCGATGAATGAAGGTTGAAAGCAATTTAAATTATGACTTTGTATAAATACTAGATATTAACAGAACATCTACTGCGCAAAATGGCCAGAGTTTACTTGTTTGAGAAGGAGTGGCTTATTCAAAACTAAGATTTATTTAATCTGTTTGTTCCCAAGCAAAATTGGATGTGATGCAATTCCAAATTTCACCACATGATGGTGCCCAATTTTGACTTCATAGGACATATTAAACACTTAGCTTGTTACTATGTTCAAGGTAATCAGATTTGTTTATTATTCTAATGGCCTTTTCAAAACTATTCTGGATTACTACTTTGGATCTATTCTACATTACTTGGCAACAACATACTCTGTAACAGATTAGGCAGTATAATCACATATGTTAACTTGAGAGTGCCCACACTCAATCTACTTATCGTGATGTGTTAAATCAATTACTGTTAGACATTATTTGTCTGATAATCTACCAAATCTTTGAATTGAAGAATTTGTGATTTAATTAATAGCTTGTTATTTTGTTCAGGGTAATCAGACTTGTATATAATTCTAATGGCCTTCTTTTGAAAACTATTCTGAATTACAACTTTGGATCTTATATTACTTTGCAACAATATACTCGGTGACGGATTAGGCAGTATAATCACATATGTTAACTTCAGTGCCCACACTGTATTTATTTATGGTTATTTGTTAAATCAAGTACTGTTAGACATGAAATAGGAAGTGTTTAACATAAATGTTATGGCTACTCACCATTGTAGCTCGCTCCTGGTCAATGATACTTGTAGCTCGCTCCTGGTCAATGATACGAGCCTCTTCTTGCAGTAGAAAACTTACAGCCAACAAACACCGTGGAACCTAAAGGAAGGAAATTAAACATTATTTAGCCTCAACCAACATTCACAGATGTAACGCAACGCAAACTACACAAACGTAAATCTTTTTAAACCTAATGAGTTGTACTTACCGTGTACGCTCTAGACGGTCCACTTGCAAGCAGAAAATAAAGATATTTCTGTTGATAGTCGTCGTGTTTGTATCCGTTGTCTCGCTCGAGGCCATTGCGCCCACAGATTTGAATTTTGGCGACAGTTCAGCCTATTGACGTCATTTCCGCGGTGTAATACCCGCATATCTGAAACGGCAAAGTTAAGAGTAGAGTTAAATAAAGTTTTTAATCAACGCAATCATTTACAACCGTTGACCAGTCGAAATAATCGTCGAAATTCGACGTTCCCCCCAAACGCCACACTCACTCGCTTTTCAGGGCAACAAAAGTACTTATTTTTAAAAACGATGAGTTGTACTTACCGTGTACGCTCTGGACGGTCCAGTTGCAAGCAGAAAATAAAAATATTTCTCTCGTTAGTCGTATGTTACCATCCGCTGTGTCTTTGTCAACATCGCCATTTTCCTACTTCCTGTTGCGAGCCACGCCCACGGATTTAAATTCTGGCGGAAGAGCCCGCCCATTGGCGTCGTTTTCGCGTATAGCAAATCCGATTGGTTGGGAAGGGGGCGCGGTTATGCAGCCAAGGGGTCCTGTGATCGGTGGGATGTAAAGTAGGCGTCGACGTCACGTCCGCGTCACGTGACCACGACGTGGCAGACGTCATATAGTAACCGCTGTTTTGTTTAGTAGACTTACAGTTGTTATGCATTGACATAATGGCGCACACTCCAAATGGATTTGAATAAATTAAATAATTCTTCTGCCCACTCCCTTTTAAACAAGTTAACTCTCCCCGCGGATTTGAATTCCGGCGGAAGTTTCGCCCATCGACGTCACGTCTGTCACGTGACCACAACGTGGCAGATGTCATATAGCAACCGCTGTTTTGTTTAGTAGATTTACAGTTGTTATGCATTGGCATAATGGTGTGCACTCAAAATAGATTTAAATAAATTAAATATTTCTTCTGCCCACTCCCTTTTAAACAAGTTAACTCTGCCTACTGATTCTAATTTCGGAGGAAGGTCCGTCCATTGATGTCTTGTCTGCGTCACTTGACCACGACGTAGCGACGTCATATAGTAACCGCTGTTTTGATCAGTAGACTTAGTTATTATGCGTTGACATAATGGCACACTGGTTAGCATGTCCACCTCTTAAGCATGATGTTGCGGGTTCGACGCCTGATCAATGGAGTGAGCTGAAGTGCATGGCGCTGAAGATTTGAATCTTTGAAATGCGCTGAGGTCTGACATATCAGGCAGAATGGTTTGCCATCACGTTCAACAAAAAATAGAAACTTTCCCACTCTGATAAAAACGTCCTGTGTTCATCTACATATTTCCGTTTTGCTGTGCATCTTTTCCCTGCCATTTCGAGAGCCCAATTGACACTAATAGTTTACTGGAATGTGTTTGCCCATCCTACTTTGTGGAATTTCACCACATGCGCTTTAGACCAAAATACCAAATTGAACTCAAGTGAAGCCAACAGGCACAACCGCCCCCCCCCCCCCCACACACAAATGTTGATATGAACATAAAAGGGCCGCATGAACCCAAGCAAAGAGCCGCATGCGGTTCAGGAATTGGCCAAACCTGTACTATACAACTTTATTTGTATAAAATTTTCACAACAGCTGTCACACAAACAAAGCGGGAAAAAACGAAGATGTGCGTGTTCCGCCCACGCTGGATTGATTTGCACCTTTGAAAAGACACCGTATTGCCGCAGATGTGGCAAAGAGTACTTTTGGGCATCTGAGACGGAAGGATGTCCAAAGCATCACGTCACCTGCTCTGGTCGGCATGGTGGTGGGACGTTGAGGTCAACCGCTTTTGGGTTGGCTGAATCTTTGGTCGCAGGATGCCACACACTTGAAGACAGAAGCAGAAAAGCAGAGCTAAATGCAAAATGTACTCACCGGTGACTCCAATTTTCCCCCCCACTGAAGAAATGGATGGACGGGTGGCCCCGGCTGGCCGGTGGGACTCTTGTTATTCTGACCCTTTTTAGTGCGCGTTTGGGGCAACAACCGTTTTTCGTGGCGCTCTCTTCTGGTTCAAGAGTGCCCTGCATGCGAATTTGCCTTTCCTGCCTTCTGATTGGATGAGCGCCGGTGTGACGCGGTGCCTCTGTCACCGTGGCGGGGGGTATACGTCGGCATCGGAGCGTCTGCCAACGTCTGAGTGGCTGGCAGTGTATCGGAGGTGTCGAGTGCGGTGCCGCTGGAGCTCACTCACCAGCTGGTGTTAGGGCCACAGAATGAAGGCCAAGGAGAAGAATAGAAAGAGAAACAGAAACTTCTCCTCCAATTGTTTGATTTGTCTCTTCTGAGCTTCGATGAATTCTTTCAGCTCTTTGTTCCTCTAGGACGGACAAATGGAAAGTGGCCTTCAAAAGCCAGTAAGCGTGCAAGTAAGTGCCGGGCTGGCTTTGGGCCCTTACCTGTTGCGCGCTGTGCAGCAGATCCATTCTCTCTTGGAGGATGCAAGCGTCGCGCTCCATCAACTCGCACATCAGGGCTCGCTTCCATTGGTCCACGGCGCTCCTAAGCTCTTCTCTCTGATCCGCCGTCAGCACGTCATTCACGCCAGCGTGGCTGGCTTTTTCGCCGTCCGTGGCGGGGCAGTCCCGCTGCGGTAGCGCCTCGTACAACATGGCCTCCAGCTCCAGGATCCTCTGGGCCGCAATCCTCGTCCATCAGTGGTCCGGCGGGAGATTTGAGGGCGGCTTACCTTATGAGCCTGGTCCATGGAACGCTTCCTGAAGTCCAACTCTTCATCCAGGTAGCCCTTCTGCTTACAGAACATATCCTAGCACAGCTCAAAGTCAGAATTGTTGGGGCACATTGCCGGAGTTCCCCTTGGCTGATGTCGCGTGTCTGTCTACCTTCTCACTTTCAATGTCCAACATCTACTGTTGAAGTGCTGACTTGGTCACTTTGATGTATTCTAACCACTGAGGAAAGGCTGCTGTCACATAAGCAGAATGCGAGAGCGTGCGTGGACGTGCGCGTTACCTTCTCGGCTAGGGTGAGAAGGGTCCTGGCGTGAATCACGACCACCTGCTCCTCGTTGGTGAGATTCTGCAAGAGCCCAAAGGCACAGCGTCAACAAGCTTCTTTCAGCGCAAAGCCTTCCAAAAGTCACATTTGACCCATGCCGCACTGAACAACACCATCCCGCACTGAACAACACCATGCCGCACTGAACAACACCATCCCGCACTGAACAACACCATCCCGCACTGAACAACACCATGCCGCACTGAACAATACCATGCCGCACTGAACAACACCATGCCGCACTAAACAACACCATGCCGCACTGAACAACAACATGCCGCACTGAACAACACAATGCCGCACTGAACAGCACCATGCCACACTGAACAACACCATGCCGCACTGAACAACACCATGCCGCACTGAACTACACCTTGCCGCACTGAACAACACCATGCCGCACTGAACAACACCATGCCGCACTGAACTACACCATGCCGCACTGAACAACACGACGCCGTACTGAACAACACAACGCCGCACAGAACAACACGACGCCACACAGAATAACACAATACCGCACAGAACAACACAATACCGCACAAACAGTTTTAGATTATATTATGTCGCAGTCATGTGACGAGGACATGACGTAAATAGGCGGAACTCACGGCAAAATTATAATCCGTGGGCGTGACTTGCAACAGGAAGTAGGAAAGCGGCAATGCTGGCAAACAAGACACAGCGGTTAGTAACACGACAACTAACAAGACAAATAATTTTTTTTCAGCTTGCAACTTGACCGTCTAGAGCGGACAAGGTAATAACAACACATTGTTTTGGAAAATATGTTTTTTTTTGTGTAGCCTTGAAAAGCGAGGGAGTGTGGCGTTTGGGAGGAACGTCGAACTTGGCGTCTGCTTCCAGCCACAGACGCCAAATTTTGACAATTATTTCGACTGGTCAACGGTTGTAAATTATTGCGTTGATTAAAAACTTTATTTAACTCTACTCTTAACTTTGCCGTTTCAGATATGCGGGTATTACACCGCGGAAATGACGTCAATAGGCTGAACTCTCGCCAAAATTCAAATCTGTGGGTGCAATGGCCTTGAGCGAGACAACGGATACAAACATGACGATTATCAACAGAAATATCTTTATTTTCTACTTGCAAGTGGACCATCTAGAGCGTACACGGTAAGTACAACTCATTGTGTTTAAAAAGATTTACGTTTGTGAATGTTGGTTTAGGCTAAATGTTAATGTTTAATTTCATTCCTTTAGGTTCCACAGTGTTTGTTGGCTGTATGTTTTCCACTGCAAGAAGAGGCTCGTATCATTGACCAGCAGGAGCTATAATGGTGAGCACCCCTTTCGTCGTCCATTTATGTGAAACACTTCCTATTTCACGTCTAACAGTACTCGATTTAACAAATAACCATAAATAAATACAGTGTGGGCAGTCAAGTTAACATATGTGATTATCCTGCCTAATATGTTTATCACAAATATGTCACTAATCACTAAAATGTTTATTTGTTTATCACAACACCTTTGGACCTTCAGCAATCGATTATTTCCCTTCATCTACATAGAGACAGAACGATGGTGTTATAAACATCTCATTCATTTCACCAAATAACTTCACGCAGGTGGATAACGGCCGTCTCGGTCACGCTATGTTGCGTGATGCAGTTTTGAAGAACTAAATGCATTTATTCAATGAATAAGTCAAGCTAGATCTATGTTTATGATGTTGTAAGTTACGGTGCCGATTGAAGTTGAGTCCGAAGCCAGTGGAAAACAGCGCTGCGTTTGTGCTCTCCAGGTACAAATGTTGTGATCTCTGACTGACGACCGGGCGAGACTCGAGTAAGAGATGTCCAAACGAGCTCCGGCAGGGCGGGCCAAGGCGGAGTGAACGGGCGCCCTTCAGGCCGCCAATGACGAGCTGAGAGCCAAACTGATGGACGTCCAGTTAGAACTTCAGCAGGAGAAGAACAAGGTGAAAACCTCAACAGACAGACACTGCCTGCCTCCCTGCCTGCCTGCCTGCCTGCCTCCCTGCCTGCCTGCCTGCCTGCCTCCCTGCCTGCCTCCCTGCCTGCCTGCCTGCCTGGCTCCCTCCCACCCTCCCTCACAGTTTTCCCGATGTAGATTTGACATGCGTGTGCCATGACTGTATCAGCCTACATCAACAAATGCAGCGAGGACGTCAGCACCACTAAGAATATCATCACCCGGGGCAACCAACGACCCTGGATGACTGAGGAGGTACGTCAAACGCTACGAGCGCCATGACTGTGTCAGCCTACATCAACAAATGCACCGAGGACGTCAGCACCACTAAGAATATCATCACCCGGGGCAACCAACGACCCTGGATGACTGAGGAGGTACGTCAAACGCTACGAGCGCGGAACTCTGCCTTCAAGTCTGGCGACAAGGAGACACTGAGGACAGCGAGAGCCAACTTGAACCGTGCCATCAGGGTAGCGAAGCGAGACCGCAGTCGAAAAATTCAGGATCGTTTCCACGATGCCAACAACAACAGGAGTATGTGGCAAGGCATACGGGCGATTACAGACTACAAATCATCAGGAAAAAACAGCCTCACCACGCTCCACTGATCATCAACAGCTCAGCTGTGGAGGTGGTCAGCAGCACCAAATTCCTGGGGGTCCACATCACAGAATACCTCACCTGGACTATGAACACTACGGCACTGGTCAAGAGGGCACATAAGCGCTTGTACTTCCTGCGGAGGATGAGGAGAGCCCACCTGCCCCCACCCATCACGAGGACGTTCTACAGGAGCACCATAGAGAGCATTCTGACAAGCTGTCTCTCTGTGTGGTGTGGAGGCTGCACCGCCTCCGATTGGAAGAACGTGAGGAGAGTGGTGAAGACAGCAGAGAGGATCATAGGGGTTCCTCTTCCCTCCATTCAGGACATTTCATCTCAGCGCTGCATGTCCCGTGCCCGTAACATCATCCATGACCCATCACACCCCCACCATGGACTGTTCTCCCTGCTGCCCTCTGGGAAGAGGTTTCGCAGCATCCGCTGCAGGTCCACCAGGTTCTGCAACAACTTTTTCCCTGCTGTCATCAGACTGTTGAACACTAGAACTGTTGAGCTCTAAACTGAACATTCACAGAACTGTACTTTATGACACTACGGACCTCTATCTTGCACTATCTCGCACTACCAACTTTACTGAACTTGTATAAACCCTTTAAATAGAAGTTTAATACATGGTTTAGCATTCCTCTGCACACTCTTGAATACTGTTATGCCTACTTGCACTATTGCATAATTATCACTGCTGCACTTTGTACTTATATATATATATATATATATATATATATATATATATATATATATATATATATATATATATATATATAGTATATGTATATATATTGTCATGTAACATGGGGGGTAAAGGTGGTGCAAATGGTAAAATATGGATTGTTCACAGGAATAAATTGGCAGAGCTGAAATTCCAAATTTGTCCAAAAGATGGCGCCAGACCAAAACATGAGACCAAAAAGGGGCCACAATAAGCTAAACTAGTTAAAATAGAAATAAAACAGGAACACGGTGTCGGATTGTGAGTCACGCATGGAAGCACAAATGTGATTTTTACTTTTTGATTTCTTTGCTTGGTTAAAAATGTATTCTGTAACAGCTTAAAGCAATATTGTTAGTCAATTTGATCAAGAGGCCCGCCACTATGAGAATAGTGGCGTGACATAAATTGTTTGGAGAAGCACAAATGTGATTTTTACTTTTTGATTTCTTTGCTTGGCTAAAAATGTATTCTGTAACAGCTTAAAGCAATATTGTTAGTCAATTTGGTCAAGAGGCCCGCCACTATGAGAATAGTGGCGTGACATAAATTGTTTAAAGAAATAGATCAAAGGTTTGGATTTTTATTTCAGAGTTAATTGAAGCGTAACTTTAAAAAGTTATTTTCATGAAACAGGAAGTGAAGAAAAGGGGAAGTGAAAGGCTTTACCAGGGGCTAGCTGTACATTGGTGGAAAGTAATGCATGGTCAAGGCGGAAACATCTGCTGAAGGACAGCAGGTGTACGAGCGTGGGAAAATTGTCCAAACCCTATACAGCGTGGGAAAACTGACCAAAATCTATAAGGCGTGGGAAACTAGGCGGTCTTACCCTATAGAGAGGATATAGGTACCAGACAAGCCTATAAAAAGTCCTGCAGGAGCAGCTAAGAGGCTTTTTCCCCCAAAGAATACGTGAAGAAGCCCGAAGGAGCTTCAAGATTTTTCCAGAGTCCCGGGATCTTTGTGTGAGACGCAGGATCGCTGGTCCGAAATTAACTTGGATTTACTCCAAAAAATTGGACTGGACAACTTTACAGGAGAAACTATGTGAGGGAAAACGACTTTTATGTATTTTAGCGAGAGTGGGGAATAGTCATCGGGCCGCCGGCCCCCTCGAGGCCAGCCTGTTTCTCTAATTTGGATTTTAGAAGTAAGATCGAATTGATCACTCGACTTTGCTTCCACCAAAAATAGCACGCAGCTGGTATCTACCTTTTCCCTCTTTCATGAACTGTGTTTTGCAATCGAATTGTTCTGGGATTGAATGATTTTAATAACACGGGTATCAGTGAGTGAAATTGTTCGGTTTCTGGAGTAATTGAGATTTGTAATTCTATTTCATGTTTCTTCAATAAATGTGTTTCGTATATTATTTACTTGGTTGTGCTCTGATTTGTACTGAATGTGCAATCGATGGTTTGGGGTTGATTTGACGATTTGATTAATGTGCGGGGGGTTATTATGGTATAACATAGGACCGTAATAAATAAAAGTAACATCAGACAATTGTAGAGAATTGAATAACTTTCGTAGTTATTTGAGACACGAGTGAATTTCAATTCATTTGAAAGTTTGCTTCGTCTGAATAAATTAACGGAAGTGTTTAAATTGGATTATTAGTTTGGTGTAGAACTGAAAGTAATTTAATTATTTGAAGGGCGCAGGCCCGTTCCCCCTTTTGACGGGCCGCGTAAAACGTAACTCCGAACATGTTAGAGAATTAAATAACTTTCGTAGATATTTAAGGGAAGAGTGAATTTCGTTAAAAGTGAATTCGTTTGAAAATGTACTTCCTCTAAATAAAATAACGACGATGGTTAAAATAGATTATTAGAATTGGTGAAGGATAAAAGTATTTCGATTGTCGGTCGGGCGCGGCCCAGTTCCTAAATTTGTCGGGCCGCGTCAAAAGTTAAACAGGACACGATCGAAAAATAGACTTGTCTTCCAACTTAATTACTGGGCAAATCTAAATAGAGTAAGACATTTTTATTCGTTTTAAGAAAGTTGTTACTCTTTTTAAAGCAATCAAGTGGGGTGAAGCACTCCGACAGTTAAGTGCTAGATTTACATATAAGAAGTTAGAATTAATAATATAAAGTGCATTAATTTTCTTCTTAAATGCTATTATTGTCACACTTTTATTAATTCGATTCTCTTTCGAATAAACAAGTTGGTCGGCTCGCTGCATGAGCGACCAAGTGGAACGGATCCATATCAACATTTACTTCGGCCTTAACTGAGGCCTTAACAAAGACATCTAAAAATATCCGTAACATCATAAGAACTTCAAACATTAGCGGGGAGCCATCAATACGATGCGGTCACTTCGAAGTCTTGCCTCGAATTGAGTTACTCGGCTCGAGCTTCGGGTGACTTGAGAGGGATTGGCGTCGTACAGAAATTAGATTGATTCCGGTGGAGTTAATTTAACTCTGGTGGTTAGATTACGGACGAATCTCCGAACCCGGCTAAGACAAACCCGTTACCGGGAAGCCGGGGGCACCTTATTGAAAGAGATGCGTTTGACAATATATTTTAATAGGATATGTTACTTCTATTCAACTGCAATATAACTACTTTGTTGTAAGACGTATGCAACGAAATTTCGTTTTGTATGCACCGTGTGCAGACAAGATGACAATAAAGTTTGTCTAAGTCTAAGTCATGTCAGGTCAGCTGTCTGGAGAGACAGAGAAGTCAGGACCTGCGGGCGGAGCACCACCGTGCCACCGCCGCTATGACGGAACTCAAAAGCAAACTCCATGAGGAGAAGCAGAAAGAGTTAGCCGTTACCAGGGAGACATTACTGCGGCAGTATGAAATGGAGCTGATGAGAGTGATCAAAATCAAAGATGGAGAGATCCAGCGACTGAATACCTTGGTCCTCAGCCTGAGGGACGACTCCATGGACAAGGTGATCCGCTC
The DNA here is from genome assembly GCF_024217435.2 of Syngnathus scovelli. Lineage (NCBI taxonomy): Eukaryota > Metazoa > Chordata > Actinopteri > Syngnathiformes > Syngnathidae > Syngnathus > Syngnathus scovelli. The sequence continues at coordinate 9,021 of NW_026061604.1, read as the reverse complement.
AATCCGTGTCTGACTATCCGCACGCCACGTCGGGCTCCGATGCGGCCGCTACCGTATTGTGTAGCTTGTCCCAAGTAAGCGGCGCTCCGTTGCGGTCTCAACGGCCCGGTGTGGCGCAATGTCTGCTCAGGTGAGGAGCGGGGGCGCTTTGCTGGCGGAAGTGGAGGAGACGCGGCGGTGTCGGGAGACCGAGCGGTGTCGCCTCCACCAGGAGCGCGGAAGAAACCCTGGCAGCGGCCCAGCAGGCCTGGCAGTCCCGAGCGGCCGAGCTCCGATCGGCTCATCACCAGCATCGGGAGGAGCTGAGCCGAACCAAGAGAGACTGCGAGAGGGAGATCCGCTGACTGGTAGGACTGATCAGATGCGCGGTGCGTGGCTATGTTCCCAATTTCGTCGTATACCTGCAGTGCAATGACACCTAAGGCATTCTATTCTATTTCACAGGAAGAAAATGTCCGGTTGCTCGCTTCGCTTTTGTCACAGCAAAGGTGTTCTAGTCGATTCAAGAAAAAAATTGGCCGGTTGCTCTCTTTGTTTTTGTCACAATTCTGGCAACTGAGTTTGCCCGCCTGCCTGAACGCTCCCCGTTTGTACATCCAGATGGATGAGATCAAGCTGAAAGACAGAGCGGTTAGTGTTTTGGATAAAGCCCTGGGGCCGGCCACGTCCACCGCCTTCAGCTGCAGACTCAGGCTGCCGAGCAGCAGATCGCTGCCCTGAGGGATTCCCAAAGGGCGGGCCTAAACTACCCTGGAAGTGGGGTGAACGCCGCTACTAGCAATCCTCTTCATAGCGTAAGCCACCTCATCACACACTTGCAGTACGCATGACTTAGTTCGTTGCTGGGGGAAGGTAGCACAAAAACAGTTTTGAACTTTGAACGAGTGGTTGTGTGTGTGTGTTGCGGGGCGTTTTCAGTCTCAGGAGGATCGGGACACGCGACGGTTTCATCTGAAAATCGCTGAGCTCAGCGCAGTCATCAGGAAACTGGAGGATCGAAACGCCCTGCTTTCTGAAGAGCGCGATGAACTGGTAATTTATTGACGGCACGCTTGAAGGTTTGCGCTACGTTTGATGCGCGCCATCCAGCGAGGCACCCATTGCGCTTGCTTATTAGTTGAGCGGCGCGGCGAGTCGGTTGCCTGGTAGATGTCTTTTATTGGGAGCCAATGCCACGATTCCGTTCAAACAGATGCAAAAGGAATGGATACGTTCTGGCCCGCGTGTTGTGCGTCTTTCACATCCTGCACTTCATGCTTGCAGCTAAAGCGACTGAGAGAAACAGAAAGCCAGTTTCTGCCACTCCTGTACAAAAACAAACGCCTGAGCAGGAAGAATGAAGAACTCTCGCTGGTGCTGTGTCGCCTTGAAAACAAAGTGCGCTTTGTCACCCAGGAGAACGAGGAGATGGCAAGCTTGGTAAGTCGACGTGGACAACGGCGGCGTGCCAACAGAGTCCACTGCATTTGTGTTCCACAGAGAAGGCCTAGTTCGCTCAATGACCTGGACCGTGGTTGCGGCCAGCAGGACGGTGAAATGGAGTTCCTTCAAGTTGTGGAGCAGCGGCACATCATCGACGACTTGTCCAAGGTCTTCAGGCAGGCGACTCGGTGCACGTACGGCTGCGCCGCGCTCGCTCGCTGTCGCCAGGAAACCTTTTCCGTCCAAAGCTTGGCCGGCGGCCGCCATCCAAAAGATTGGCCCCTTAAATTCCGACCTTTCAAGCAGGAGCATTGTGCGCACGCGTTTGAACACGCTTTAGACTTGTTTTGCCGTTTTCAGCAGCTCAAAGCTCCCGTTTTGTCAGCGCCTTTGCCACTCGCTGTGCGCTGAAAACGACGGACTCGCCCGGCTGCTCAGCCCGTCAACCATTAGCCGCGAGCGCGACGTCATTGTCCGTAGGCAGCTAGCGGCAAAATGCACCCTGTTAGAGTTGCGCTCGCTCCAACTTATTTTGGAAGAACCACACGGGAGACAAGTAAGTTCTTTTGGACACCTGCAGGTGGAGAGTCCATCCGTTGTACGAATGAAGTCTGACTCTCGGCTCCTGCACGAGCATTTTTATTAAGAGAAACAGGGTGGGTGTAAGCGTGGATTGAATGGAGAAAGCCCTTGACCTCTAGTCAAAACATAGCAAGGGGTGTTTTACAACTTTGTGTAGGAAGTTGCTATCGCTTATGATAGGGATAAATAAGGGATAAATAATATTATTTATTACAGGTTGCAGTCAAAGTCAAAGCAACATAATCATACGATAAAGATAATCTGGAAAACCCTGACACACCCTGTAGTTGTCACTTTTGGAAAAGACGAGCGTCCCTCCAATCATCGCCGGTGACGTGTTTTTCAGGCTCTGGAGACAGGAGCTCATGTCAGAAATGTCATTGTGAGTCGCGTTTGTTTCTGCGCCGGAGCCGTTCGTTCCCTTTGCATCCAAAGAATCTCAAAGGGGGATTATTTGTGTCGACAGGAGAGAGATTTGCTGCTACGATACCGACGTCGAAAATCTCTGAGGAGGAACAAAGCGTGAGGTCCTGCAAGGTGAGTCTGTTTGTTTGCGGCTGCTTGGTGTTGCGCAAGATGAAATGGCCTTTTTCTCGCTATCGTTCCTCTCGTCGATTCATCGTGAGGTGTCGCTTCAGTTTGTTCAGAGAGATGTTTGCTTCCGCGCCCGCAGGTCATCGAAACATTTTACGGCTACGACGAAGACGTGTTGGTGGACTCGGACGGATCGTCCTTGTCTTTTCACACCGACAGAACCCCCGACACGGAACCCGAAGAGGTAGCCCGCCATTTCTGCCAGCGTATTGGCGCCAAACATTCCTCTTCAGCCTGGAATCGGACTCGTCTTTGCGTCGCGGGTGCTTTGTCGCCGGTCTGACTGATTCTGGTACTAGTGCTGTGTTGCATTGGTGTGTGCATGAGGAGGCGGAGCTTCGCTACCGCCAGCTGACGCAAGAATATCAAGCGCTGCAACGAGCCTACGCTCTGCTCGCCCAGACCAGCGGAGGGGACTACGACGCCGAGAAGGAGATCAAGGTGGCGCCCCTTCCCGCAACCCCCCGCCGGGTCGCAGCCTCCCCGTTCTCACCCAGCCTCGGGTGTTCTCTGGTCTGAAAGGAGGAGGAGGAGCCTCCCTCCTCCTCCTTTCAGACCAGAGAAAAGCTGATGGTAGAAATGGGTCACTATCAAAGCAAAGTAGCAGATCTGGAGTCAGCGCTGAAGCAACAAGGACAGGTAAGCTCATCAATGAGCACACCTTTTTCTCAGACAAAATAGCTACATTCTTCAGTCACTCATTCGTCTGGCATTACTGGACCAACCCCCCCCCCCTGAACGTGGCTGGGAAAATGCGGAGAAAAGCAAATGTCATTTTCCAGTCAACCAAAGAATTTGTGGATGAAAATGACACAACATTCCAAAGCTGTCCACGCGTTTGTCTCTTCTAGAATGTCAAGTGGGTGGAGGAGAAGCAGCTGCTGCGTCAGAGCAATCAGCAGTTGGCCGAAAAGGTGACGGAAAGAAAGGCGCTGGGCGGAGTCGCTTGGCGTCACACCCGTCGGGAAGCCCCGCAGATGAGGTCTGACTGTCTTTTCAGGTCAGGCGGATGGAGGCGGAAGAAGCGCGTCTGAAAGAGCACATCCAGGATATCCGAGACCAAAACGAACTGCTTGAGTTCCGCATCCTGGAGCTGGAGGTGGGAAGACTCGCACAAGCGTGTTGAGGCCAGAGATGTGACAGACGGACGGACGGACGGATGCATGCCTCTGCCTTTCAGGAGAGGGAGTGGCGCTCCCCCGTCTTGAAGTTTCTGCAAGTCCGTTTCCCAGACGGCCTCAGCCCTTTGCAGATCTACTGCGAGGCCGAGGGCGTGAGCGTACGTAAGGCGTCCCTCGCAACCCTAACCTTAACCCGAGGTCCCAGAACACCTTACATTGCTCCTTGCGCCTTTCCCCCGGACATCGTCATCAGTGATCTGATGAAGAAGCTGGACATCCTGGGCGATAACGCCGTAAGTGTATGTCGAACTCCTTATGTTCGCACTCCACGAGACTCGGCGGCTCAAATGTGACTTTTGGAAGGCTTTGCGCTGAAAGAAGCTTGTTGACGCTGTGCCTTTGGGCTCTTGCAGAATCTCACCAACGAGGAGCAGGTGGTCGTGATTCACGCCAGGACCCTTCTCACCCTAGCCGAGAAGGTAACGCGCACGTCCACGCACGCTCTCGCATTCTGCTTATGTGACAGCAGCCTTTCCTCAGTGGTTAGAATACATCAAAGTGACCAAGTCAGCACTTCAACAGTAGATGTTGGACATTGAAAGTGAGAAGGTAGACAGACACGCGACATCAGCCAAGGGGAACTCCGGCAATGTGCCCCAACAATTCTGACTTTGAGCTGTGCTAGGATATGTTCTGTAAGCAGAAGGGCTACCTGGATGAAGAGTTGGACTTCAGGAAGCGTTCCATGGACCAGGCTCATAAGGTAAGCCGCCCTCAAATCTCCCGCCGGACCACTGATGGACGAGGATTGCGGCCCAGAGGATCCTGGAGCTGGAGGCCATGTTGTACAAGGCGCTAGCGCAGCGGGACTGCCCTGCCACGGACGGCGAAAAAGCCAGCCACGCTGGCGTGAATGACGTGCTGACGGCGGATCAGAGAGAAGAGCTTAGGAGCGCCGTGGACCAATGGAAGCGAGCCCTGATGTGCGAGTTGAGGGAGCGCGACGCTTGCATCCTCCAAGAGAGAATGGATCTGCTGCACAGCGCGCAACAGGTAAGGACCCAAAGCCAGCCCGGCACTTACTTGCACGCTTACTGGCTTTTGAAGGCCACTTTCCATTTGTCCGTCCTAGAGGAACAAAGAGCTGAAAGAATTCATCGAAGCTCAGAAGAGACAAATCAAACAATTGGAGGAGAAGTTTCTGGTTCTCTTTCTATTCTTCTCTTTGGCCTTCATTCTGTGGCCCTAACACCAGCTGGTGAGTGAGCTCCAGCGGCACCGCACTCGACACTTCCGATACACTGCCAGCCGGTCTCAGACGTTGGCAGACGCTCCGATGCCGACGTATACCCCCCGCCACGGTGACAGAGGCACCGCGTCACACCGGCGCTCATCCAATCAGAAGGCAGGAAAGGCAAATTCACATGCAGGGCACTCTTGAACCAGAAGAGAGCGCCACAAAAAACGGTTGTTGCCCCAAACGCGCACTAAAAAGGGTCAGAATAACAAGAGTCCCACCGGCCAGCCGGGGCCACCCGTCCATCCATTTCTTCAGGGGGGGAAAAAATTGGAGTCACCGGTGAGTACATTTTGCATTTAGCTCTGCTTTTCTGCTTCTGTCTTCAAGTGTGTGGCATCCTGCGACCAAAGATTCAGCCAACCCCAAAGCGGTTGACCTCAACGTCCCACCACCATGCCGACCAGAGCAGGTGACGTGATGCTTTGGACATCCTTCCGTCTCAGATGCCCAAAAGTACTCTTTGCCACATCTGCGGCAATACAGTGTCTTTTCAAAGGTGCAAATAAATCCAGCGTGGGCGGAACACGCACGTCTTCGTTTTTTCCCGCTTTGTTTGTGTGACAGCTGTTGTGAAAATTTTATACAAATAAAGTTGTATAGTACAGGTTTGGCCAAGCCGCAATTCCTGAACCGCATGCGACTCTTTGCTTGGATTCATGCGGCCCTTTTATGTTCATATCAACATTTGTGTGTGTGTGTGGGGGGGGGGGGGGGGCGGTTGTGCGTGTTGGCTTCACTTGAGTTCAATTTGGTATTTTGGTCTAAAGCGCATGTGGTGAAATTCCACAAAGTAGGATGGGCAAACACATTCCAGTAAACTATTAGTGTCAATTGGGCTCTCGAAATGGCAGGGAAAAGATGCACAGCAAAACGGAAATATGTAGATGAACACAGGACGTTTTTATCAGAGTGGGAAAGTTTCTATTTTTTGTTGAACGTGATGGCAAACCATTCTGCCTGATATGTCAGACCTCAGGGCATTTCAAAGATTCAAATCTTCAGCGCCATGCACTTCAGCTCACTCCATTGATCAGGCGTCGAACCCGCAACATCATGCTTAAGAGGTGGACATGCTAACCAGTGCGCCATTATGTCAACGCATAATAACTAAGTCTACTGATCAAAACAGCGGTTACTATGTGACGTCGCTACGTCGTGGTCAAGTGACGCAGACAAGACATCAATGGACGGACCTTCCTCCGAAATTAGAATCCGTGGGCAGAGTTAACTTGTTTAAAAGGGAGTGGGCAGAAGAAATATTTAATTTATTTAAATCTATTTTGAGTGCGGCGGCTCGGTGGCGCACTGGGTAGCACGTCCGCCTCGCAGTTAGGAGGGTGCGGGTTCGATTCCACCTCCGGCCCTCCCTGTGCGGAGTTTGCATGTTCTCCCCGAGCCCGCGTGGGTTTTCTCCGGGCACTCCGGTTTCCTCCCACATCCCAAAAACATGCTTGGTAGGCCGATTGATCACTCCAAATTGTCCCTAGGTATGAGTGCGAGTGCGAATGATTGTTTGTCTCTGTGTGCCCTGCGATTGGCTGGCAACCGGTTCAGGGTGTCCCCCGCCTACTGCCCGATGACGGCTGGGATAGGCTCCAGCACGCCCGCGACCCCCGTGGGGACTAAGCGGTTCAGAAAATGGATGGATGGATGGATTTTGAGTGCACACCATTATGCCAATGCATAACAACTGTAAATCTACTAAACAAAACAGCGGTTGCTATATGACATCTGCCACGTTGTGGTCACGTGACAGACGTGACGTCGATGGGCGAAACTTCCGCCGGAATTCAAATCCGCGGGGAGAGTTAACTTGTTTAAAAGGGAGTGGGCAGAAGAATTATTTAATTTATTCAAATCCATTTGGAGTGTGCGCCATTATGTCAATGCATAACAACTGTAAGTCTACTAAACAAAACAGCGGTTGCTATATGACGTCTGCCACGTCGTGGTCACGTGACGCGGACGTGACGTCGACGCCTACTTTACATCCCACCGATCACAGGACCCCTTGGCTGCATAACCGCGCCCCCTTCCCAACCAATCGGATTTGCTATACACGAAAACGACGCCAATGGGCGGGCTCTTCCGCCAGAATTTAAATCCGTGGGCGTGGCTCGCAACAGGAAGTAGGAAAATGGCGATGTTGACAAAGACACAGCGGATGGTAACATACGACTAACAAGAGAAATATTTTTATTTTCTGCTTGCAACTGGACCGTCCAGAGCGTACACGGTAAGTACAACTCATCGTTTTTAAAAATAAGTACTTTTGTTGCCCTGAAAAGCGAGTGAGTGTGGCGTTTGGGGGGAACGTCGAATTTCGACGATTATTTCGACTGGTCAACGGTTGTAAATGATTGCGTTGATTAAAAACTTTATTTAACTCTACTCTTAACTTTGCCGTTTCAGATATGCGGGTATTACACCGCGGAAATGACGTCAATAGGCTGAACTGTCGCCAAAATTCAAATCTGTGGGCGCAATGGCCTTGAGCGAGACAACGGATACAAACACGACGACTATCAACAGAAATATCTTTATTTTCTGCTTGCAAGTGGACCGTCTAGAGCGTACACGGTAAGTACAACTCATTAGGTTTAAAAAGATTTACGTTTGTGTAGTTTGCGTTGCGTTACATCTGTGAATGTTGGTTCAGGCTAAATGTTAATGTTTAATTTCCTTCCTTTAGGTTCCACGGTGTTTGTTGGCTGTAGGTTTTCCACTGCAAGAAGAGGCTCGTATCATTGACCAGGAGCGAGCTACAAGTATCATTGACCAGGAGCGAGCTACAATGGTGAGTAGCCATAACATTTATGTTAAACACTTCCTATTTCATGTCTAACAGTACTTGATTTAACAAATAACCATAAATAAATACAGTGTGGGCACTGAAGTTAACATATGTGATTATACTGCCTAATCACTTTGGAAATTTGGAATTGCAGCAAATCGAATTTTGCCAGGGAACAAAAATAGATCAATTAAACTAAATAAGTCTTCTTCCCATTAAATAAATTAAAAAAAGTATGTCTTGTAACCAGTCCTTTTCAAACAAGTAAAGTCTGCCCATTTTGTGCCGTAGATTTTGTGTTTATGCCTAGTATTTATACAAAATCATAATTTAAAGGACTTCATTCCTTCATTCACTTTGGAAATTTGGAATTGCAGCACATCAAATTTTGCCTGGGAAGAAAAGTAGATTAAATAAATGTAATAAGTCTTACTACTTCCGATTAAATAAATTAAATACGTCTTACTTGTTCCCACTCCTTTTCAAAAAAGTAGTTTAAAACGAGGGCCCTTCACTCAACCTTTAACCTCAACCCCGCACGTCACATTGTGTTGTATCTGTGAATGTTGGTTGTGGCCAAATGATAGTTTTCTTTCATTCGTTTAGGTTCCAAGAAAACTTGATGTAACTCTACTTTTAACTGCCGTTTCAGATAAGCGGGTATTACTTCGCAGTCATGTGCCGCGGATATGACGTAATTGGCGGAACTTCCGCCAAAATTCAAATCTGTTGGCGCGATGGCCGTGAGCCACTGAGCAACGACGATTATCAACAGAAATATCTTTATTTTCTGCTTGCAACTGGACCGTCTAGAGCGTACACGGTAAGTAACACTCATTGTGTTTAAGGAGATTTACGTTTGTGTAGATTTACTAAAGTTGTCGATGTAGCTAGCGTTCACGGTAATAGCAACGTGTAGCCGAGGCGCTAACCCTAGCAGAAGTGTAGCCGCGTTGCGTTGTACGTGTGAATATTGGTCGAGGCGAAGTGTTAATGTTTAATTTCATTCCTTTAGGTTCCACGGTGTTTGTTGGCTGCAAGTTTTCCACTGCAAGAAGAGGCTCGTATCATTGACCAGGAGCGAGCTACAATTGTGAGTAGCCATAACATTTATCTTAAACACTTCCTATTTCATGTCTAACAGTACTTGATTTAACAAATAACCATAAATAAATACAGTGTGGGCACTGAAGTTAACATATGTGATT